>NW_026962503.1:162500-172500 GCF_032445375.1 Bacillus rossius redtenbacheri | reverse complement strand
ATTCGAGTGCTGAAAATGGTAATTTTTTGAGTGATTCGAAATTAATTCCATCAGGTCCGCCTGCTTTATTTTGAGGTCGCGATTGAATTGTTCTTAATAGTTCGTGAATTGTTATAAGTTCCGGCTCTATTTGCGTGGCTGTTTGTAGGTAATTATTTACCGCGACTGTAGTGGTTCGAGTAAATTGAGGGTCGTTTACATCCTCATTCGGCGAAAATTGTTTCTCAAAAATATCCGCGATCGCATTTGCCTTGTCGGCCGCGTCATATTTTATGCCCGTGTCCGTAATTATTGCGGGAGTAGAAATAAATTTATTATTGCCTCTTAATGTGCGCGTGAGGCGCCACATTTGCCGAGGCTGTGTAGCGACTTCCGTTACTAGATTCCCGAATTTATCTATTTTTAATTGTTTAAGTTTTCGAGTAACTTGCGCTTTTAGGCGATTGTATTCCGTCCTGGCTTGCGGTGTTCGCGTTCGCTGATAGTTATTTCGCGCCTGACGTTTTAAAATGATTAAAATATCGACATCTGGATAGTTAATTCTTGTAAATTCTCTTTTGTTCATTAATTTCGTGTGTGTTTTGCGCACGTCTGTAATCGTGTCAGTAAACAATTTAACATGCGTGTCAAGTTCTTCGGGAGTGTTTATCGTCGGTGGTTCAATAAAAATTGTTTCTAAATCATCGCGAAATTTGTCCCAGTCGGTAACTCCGAAAGTTCGGTTAAAAATGGCCGCGCAAAACTGGGCATCAAAAGTCAATTGTATTAATACAGGAAAATGATCGGAGTCTAACTCATCTAATTTTTCGGAAGTAACTTGTGCTCCCGGAATGTTGGTAAAGGCTATATCTAAAATTTCCGGCATGCCCCCATTAGTTGGGTAGCTAGTCGGCGAATTTGGAGCAAAAATTTCGTAATTATTTCGAGCCGCATGCTCAGTTAAATTTCTCCCCGCTGGGTTTGTATTTCTGCAACCCCAGTCTTCGTTTTTACTATTTAAATCACCAGCTATGAAAAAGTGCTGCATTGGATTTATTAGTTTATTTAAATCGCTAATCAATAAAGGCTTGTTCGGTGGTTTATAGACTGCCGACATACAGACGTGCGCATTTTTGTTACGAATATTTATGCTGGTGGCCTCAATGTGCTCTAAGCCAGTTATTTTTATAGGGTGATGATTTATGCCGTGCTTAATGAGAATGGCTGTACCGCCCCCTAGGGTGTCGCGGTCGGTTCTATAGGTTGTATAACCACTGATATTAAAACGATGGTGAGGCCTTAATTTTGTCTCCGAAATTAATGCCACATCTATCCCGTATACGAAAAGACATTGTTCTAATTCGTAGGATTTGGCACGAATGCCATTTGCATTAAAATTAAGGATTTGTAGTGTTTTCCCCCTGTCTACAGCCATTTACTGAAGCACTTTCGCGAGGGCCTCCAGCAAAATGGTCTGACGCTGTTTTGTATTTTGCGCGGCGCGGATGCGAGGGTAATATGGCTCCAAGGCCTGAACCAGGTTCCAGTAATCGCAGAGGCGGAGAATTTCAGCGAGTTCCCCCAGGCCTGTCACGGTTCTAGTTTCGTTTGCTTCTATCTGTGCTGCTGTTCGCTGCTCGCTCTTTTCTACACGCGCCTGAACGATTTCCTCGGCTGTGCGGCGCGGTGCACTGGGCCCAGCGACAGTGGAAGCGAAGGTCGCGCGAGTTTCCTGTCTGCTCGGTTGGCTGCCCTGCGCCCCGGTATGCGTGACGTCAGCGCGCGCAGCTACCTGCCCGGCCACCTGTGCGGGCCGTCGCGTAGGTGCCGGGGGGGGGAAGTTCGCGTGTGTCGCCTCTGGCGCGGGCGCTCGCGGCGCAACACGGGCTGCCTTCTGCGCTGCCTGCTCGGCTAAAATCTGCTTTCTAGCCTCGACGCGGTTTAAATATACCGGGCACTGCTTCCAGGCCGCGGTATGCCCTGTCGCATTACAGTTCGTGCACACTTTAGGCGCCTCCTCGGGGAGTGTGCACTGATCGCGAGGATGCGGGCCCGCGCATCGGATGCACTTAGGGACCTGACTGCAGTTCCCTGTCGTGTGGCCGAAGTCGCCACATCGCCTACACAGTGGGATGTCTTCCGGCCGGTTGCGGTATTTTTCTACTTTAATACCACTTGTGTAGTATAAAGTCTTAATTGAGTAGATGTCCCGCGCACTCGGGGCGACAGTGACAATAAACGATGATGACGGTTCGTAGGATTCACGGCCCGTATTTCTGTCAGTGAACTTGAAACTTAGTTGTTTGACGAACGTGACCTCGAAACCTAAGGCACGAAGTTCTGTTTTGAGAGCCTCCACTGGAGTGAAGCGACTGAGGTTCTTAATTACTACCTTTTCGCCGCGCTCGCTTGGCTGGGAGAAGGTGTGATGCGGAATGTTGTTGGCTCTGAGCCAATTGACGCCTTTTATTTCGTCGGCCTTTGAGTCAAAAGCGACCTTGACCTCTTGCCTCTTAGAAATTGTTAATCGGTTTTTGATACCGAGCTGCGCGAACACAGGCCCGATATTGCCGACCACTTGAGAATTTTTTATTACAAACGGCACTCGTTTGTAACGCGGGGCTTCGTGCCCTTGAGGTTGTTCGCTGCTGCTCGCGCCTGCATTATTTGATTTTCGGACTCGGCGCTTCTGAACAGTGAAGCCCTCGTCATCCTCACTTTCGCTACCGTTTTCGCTAGAGTTGGGGTCCTGCGCCCCTGAAACTTTTTTTGCATTGCTGCATCCTGGCTCGCTGCCTTCATGAGTGCGTTTAACGGCCGTGCCGCAGTCCATACGCTCCTCCTCCTCTCCTCCCATCGCAGTGGGTTGGCACCCTGCTTTGAAAAAAGCAGGGACCACCGTGGTAGCCCTGTTCGCGGTGTCGCGCGTCGCAGTTACTGTCCGCACTAACGCAGCCTGCCTACCCGACCTGTCACCTTCACACTGGCCACTGACCTGAGCTCCCTATGTAGAGAACCAGGCTAGGCTAAGAGTAGGACGTCCTACTCGTACCAGTGCGCGGTAAAGAGTGTGTGAGTGTGGCGCCCCGGCCGCTGGAAATTACTTTTGTTACACGTCCCTCCGCGGAGCGCGACCAATCACGAGCCGCGGAGCGCTCCGATTGGTCGCGCAACAAGAAGCCAAGAAAACTTTTCACGAAAAAAATTCAGTTCCCGTCTCACTCATCTAGCGACAGCGGCACAGCTCAGACCTACGATGCCCCCCAAGACGAGCGGTAAGGCAGCCAAAAAGGCGGGCAAGGCCCAGAAAAACATCTCGAAGGGCGACAAGAAAAAGAAGCGCAAGAGGAAGGAAAGCTACGCAATCTACATCTACAAAGTGTTGAAGCAAGTTCATCCGGACACTGGCATATCATCTAAGGCCATGAGCATCATGAACAGTTTCGTGAACGACATTTTCGAGCGCATCGCGGCAGAGGCCAGCCGCCTCGCCCACTACAACAAGCGCTCCACCATCACCAGCCGCGAGATACAGACGGCCGTGAGACTGCTGCTGCCCGGGGAGCTGGCCAAGCACGCTGTCAGCGAGGGCACCAAGGCTGTCACCAAATACACCAGCTCCAAGTGAGCAGGTCTGGTGTGCACATGCTTACATAAACGGTCCTTTTCAGGACCAAGAACATGATCATGAAAGGAAATGCTTCTGCTGCTGTTCTACAATTCCCTCAATCCCTATGATAGTAAATGTAAGCTTAACCAAGGCAGAAATATTTTCATTAAAAAAAGTCTTTAAGACGCATGGTTTACTAGCTGAGATATATATATATATATTTTTTTTTTTTGCTTACTTCTGTGGTCATTAGTACATTGCTACAAATATATTTATATATATAAAAAAATAAATAAAAAAATCCTTTCTATTTAATTTAGTTAGATCATATATCAATATTAATGGCAAAGACCAGTTGCATCGATTCACTTTGAAAATAATTCCATTTGTGCTAAAACTGGACACAGTAAAAAAAAAAAAAAAAAAAAAAAAAAAAAAAAAAAAAAACTGAAAAAAAAAAATATATATACACACACACACACACATAATTCGAATTCATATTATGCTTAACTGCGTTTGAATTTGCAATCATGCACAAGATGTTTTGTACTTCGAAGTAAAAACAACATAATGTACTATTTAACTACCCACAGTACAAATGGATCCAAAAAAAAAGTGAATTTTCATGCAGACGAAAATGCTTACATTTATTCTATTTATATTAAGTACCCATTACTAACAGCTTATACTGGGTGGAATACAACAGTTGACATGATTTTACTTATATGGCAATTTAATATTTAACCAAAATTAATGGTAAACTAATATTTTAAAGTGTCATTTATGGCCCCTTACCTTCAGCATGTTTGCTTCCTTGCACACAAACGAGGACAAACACATCACCCAACTGAAAAAAAAAAAAAAATTTCACTTGCATCACAAATAATTTAAAATTTTTCACCACATGAAGTAAATATTTCGCAATAAAAAAAAATATAGCCCTAGGACTCGTGTGCACACCTTTTCTTCCCCACATCGCACACGCAAACAAAACTTCCAAATTATTACAAAATCACTCGATTATTATACATACATAAACACACATGTATTTTCCGAATAAGTGAGAAATGCAGGCCGATGAAAGTCAAATTTCGTTTCGGAAATTAAATCTCGCACAACTACCGACACATAACCAAACTTGCGTACATTTACATAGCATTAACCCTCTAAATAATAAACAAATGAAAGCAGAAAAAACAACATCGCTACCCACCGCGCGCGCTCCTGGCGGCGGGAGTAGGAACTACTTTGCACACAGACCGACATAGCCCCCTGCCAAAAACAGTAAAATAAATAATATATATAAGTCTTTTGGCGGGAAAAAATTTCTCAACCGCCTGGGAGCACCCTAGTGTGTGCCTGTCTTTAGGTTATGTTACTTTTAACTTCATTTTCTACAGGCAGACGCGAGGGTGCTCGCCCATTATTTTTATTTTTTTAAATTCTTTCCTACCTTTGGTGTGCCATGCAAGAATTTATCGTCAAAATGGCGGCCCCGAGTGCAAATTTCTCGTCTGCACTGCTGGCTGGATGATTATGTGATGTTTTGAAGGAGGGTGTTTTTTTTTTGTTTGGATTTTGTGTGAGGGGGGGAGGGGGCTGGGCTAGCTTTTTTTTTTTTAAATTTTCTAAACATTCATCTCTTATGTAACAGTGTTCAGCATTAAAAAATTTAAAAGAAGAGGCACTTACTCATCAATTTCAAAACAGCCTATGAAGAAAAATAAAAAAAATTTAAATTCATTCCAGTTTTATACATTCATGATTTGATCACATGTATAACTTTTCTTTTTTATTACCTTATTTAATTTTATTATTATTACTACTATTGCTGCTACAACCTAGAAGATACCTCAGTGATACTAATACCTGCTGGTAAAGTTAAAGGTTTCACCTTTCTTTCTTTAAACATATCACAATACCTTTCTTGAGTTAAATATTATCTAATGGCTTTAAGAAGTTATGGTAATGTTCATCAGTTATAGAGTGTGGGTTTGTGTGTGTGTGTGAGAGTGTATTTTGAAGAGGGCTTTGGTGGTTGGGATGGTGAGGGTGGTGGGTGTTGTGTATGGGGAGGGGGGGGGGAAGTAAAAGAGTGTTCATTACACGATTTCTCCTGTTGTTTGTAACAATCACACCTGGTATAGCTATTTCGAGTGGCAAATACAAACTGCAAAAAAAAAACATCTATATCATTGCCAACGGCCATATCACGATGAACACACCGGTTCTCGTCCGATCACCGAAGTTAAGCATCGTCGAGCGTGGTTAGTACTTAGATGGGTGACCGCTTGGGAACACCACGTGCCGTTGGCACTACTATTTTGCACCCTACAGAAAAAAATTTTTTTTTTAAAAATTTCAATTTTAAATTTTTTTTTCCCCCACAATCACCACATTTCCCCCCCCCCCCCTAACACACACACTCACTCTCTCTCAATCAATCAATCAATCAATCAATCAATCAATCAATCACTCACTCACTCACTCACTCACTCACCCACCCAGTAGCTGTGAATCTTTGCATGTGTATACCTCATACAAAATTCAAAGTGAAAAAATAAATATATAAGTGTATATGTATGTATGTATGTATGTATGTATGTATGTATATATGTATATATATATATATATATATATATATATATATATATATATATAAACACACACACACACACCTATTTTGAAGTTTCTCTGTTTCAGTGGGCAGTTATGTATAATAATGAGAGATTCAAAAAGACGTTGATAACAATGTCATCAATGCCTGTTTAGTGTGCTCATTTGTTGGATGGTCGGCAGCAATACTAGAGGTGGTACAGCTGTAACCTGTAAAATTGTACCTGCAATGTGTTGTGTATGGAAAAAAATAAAAATTATATCATCTAAATTTTTGTTATCCAACAATAACCTTCCCATCAATGCATGATGTCACAGTAGCCATAGCTCTACTCTTTCTGCCATATAACATTGGGGGAAAAAAAAAAAAAAAAAGGAGCTATTAGAATAATAACAAAAGATAAAAAATCATCTAACTGCAGACCAAAATTCAAAAAACTTAAAGTCCTGACTGCCATAAATGAATACGTTCTAGAAACTTTTTATTCATTCTTAAGAAAAAGAAGAAAAAAAAAATTATTATTTTTTTTTTTTTTTTTTTTTTTAGATATTCGCACATAGGTATAACACCAGAAATGCTAGTAAATTGAGGATAGTTGAACATAACACTAGGCGATTTGAAAATGGACTAAATTACTTGGGAGTAAAACTTTACAACTTAATATCACAGAAAATAACTAAAACAATTTACCAGTATTAAAAAAAAAAACAGTAAAAAAAATTCTTCTAGAATATCCTACCTACCCTCTGAAGCTATTCTTTAATTTGATTGATAATAGAGAAATTGAACTGTTAATTTGTTGAATGGACTTGTGATAACAGCTGCTTCATGTTTTGCATAAAGTTAAATTGTGTAACATGTTATGTATTTTTTTTTTTTGAAATTTTTTTTCTTGGTAACTTGCATCATGTAAATATTAATTGTCTGCACATACATGTTCTATATCCCGGAGCCTTGACTCCACGTGGGATCAACAGAACAAAAATACAAAAAAAAAAAAAAAATCCAGCTCACTAATCTAGGTGCATTTTGCTAACAATATTTGGAATATATATATATTTTTTTTTTGTGTAACATGCAAATTCTGTATTATTCTGCACACATTATTTATAATCTTCTATCATTTTCTTAGATAATAACTATTAATTCATAAAATAGATTGTGTGTGCATAACCTCCTGGAAACATTTGCACTTACCTCCTACTTTACTTTTTCATTTAAGCAATCCTATTCGCATGTATACACTTAGGTTGCAGCATCGAAATTGTGTAAAATTCAAAGTGTGTATTGCCTGAAAAAAAAAAAAAAAAAAAAAAGACATACCAAATATTTGCATACAGCGACACACTACATATTTGCACACAGTGGAGTTTTGCGGTAATTAACCTAGCACAATTTACCACACGCAATCACACGCCCGCGATGAGATAACACACTCGCTGTTTTCCTGTTGACCGGCACGAGGAGTAAGAAAAATTGATATTTACACGAGCACACACTCCCACACTAGTCACAACGTCGGTCATCAAGTTGTGTTGAAAATTCCTGTAGCCTCTGTTTTCCCAAATGATTTCACTTAAAATTTCATTTAACAAGACCATAAACAAATTTACAATACTAATTTCTTAAACAAACACTTCAGCGAACAAGTGACTGTCGCATTCATTACAAAGCTTACAACTTAACAGATGTTTCCGATGTGAAATAAAATAAGAAAATGTTTTACAACCAACCTAGAACATTTAGTCAAAACGTTTTTGTCCTGGTTTATGATTATTTTCCGTGACATGAATGTTTCAAAACTAATAAAAATACGAATGCAGCCAAATATAATGAAGTTAGCACATAAAAGACGACTTAAAATATTTCATTTTTCGAGAATTGGCAGAGCAAGACGCACAGGTCCAACGGAAATTTCTTTAAAGATAAACGACCATCGGACAAAAACACCCCCTCCCCTCATCCTCAAAAATACGTGAATAATATACTTTTTCAATTATATTTTTATCGTTTTTTTTTTTTTTTTTTAATATACTCATTAAAACTTCAAAATAAGCAGGTACTCGTGTGTTTTTCTCTCTACAATGTACCTGATCTCGGTGCGTAAACCTACATCATTTAGAGATGGAATTAATGTACACATACAAGTAAAATTTTGTTCCATTGTAAAATTGAGAGAAAGAAGGTTTTCCAAACGCATTAAGTATGGAGACTTTAAATAAGATTACGAGCTTATAAATGTTTGCAACGAAATAAAGTGACCATGTATCTGCAATTTCAAAAATATTTTTGCTCTGCTAACCTCACATGCAAGCAAGTAAAAATAACCTCACAACTTACTTACCTCTCTCAATTTCGCAGTACCAAAACATAGAAGGGATAAATAGGATAGTTTTTATTCGAAATCCTGCAAGAGTTTTAATTTTTATTAAAATATTTCTCCAATGTAGCATGTGTGTGGAATACTTCATCAGCAACTTGCATCTGCACCTTGAGTGAATTGAAGGGCAGCCAGTTTTAAAAGCTAAACAGAAACTGCACTCTTGAGAATGCATCAGATCCAAGTGAAATGCTTGTTGTGTGTACAGTTAAAAGTTTTATTATTCACACAATGAAAATGTAAACAAAATTTACTCACAATAATAATCACATCATCCTTGGAGGTGCACGAAGAAAGCCATTCCAGGTGGCACTGAACAAGGTGATTTGCTAGTGCTTCCACAGCAAACAGCCTTCATGAAATTATCTCCACATTTTCAGCATACTATACACTAAAGTATACCTAAGTTAATTTAACCATTTTCAAGTGATTCCAGCACAAATTACGTATTTGATTCCTTGAATAACATCTGCAAATGAAAAGTTCCCTGTTTGGTGTAGCAGTAAATTTAAACAGCTCGCAGTGCAAATTAAACAGTGCAGCTGCCATAAAAAAATTACACTATTAGTGGAACTGCCCATTATGTCATCGTAGACTGCTGACATTTAGAAAACATTGAAAAATCAGTGCTAAAGAAGCCCTACATTACTTTCGCTGTCCAAAGTGCGCTGCTCCCTACGTGAGCAAGGCATCGAGAATTTTCTGAACCGTCCGCAACCAGAAAATTGGGTAACCAGATATTTGCAGAGAGAAAAATTTTATTTTCACTTTGCTCTTGCATTCTGTAGGATCAGTCTCGTCATGGCAGATACCGCAGCAGCGACTGCAGCACCAGCTGTTGCCCCATCACAGGCAGCTTCCCCGAAGAAAGGCAAGGCTGCGTCGAAGAAGCCACGAGCCAAGCCCGCGCACCCGCGCACATCTGAAATGGTGGCCTCTGCGATCAAGAGCCTCAAGGAAAGGGGCGGCTCATCACTGCAAGCCATCAAGAAATACGTCGCCTCTACCTACAAAGTAGATGCGGAAAAGCTGGCACCTTTCATCAAGAAATACTTGAAGGCAGCAGTGGCTAGCGGCGAGCTTGTCCAAACCAAAGGCAAGGGTGCGTCTGGCTCCTTCAAGCTGGCTTCAGGGACCACCGGTGCTCCGGACCAGCCCAAGGCTCCAAGCGGCAAGCGTGGTGCAGCTGCCCCTAAGGAAAAGAAGCGATCCGTAGCCAAGAAGGCAGCGGTGGGCAAGAAACCAGTCAAGAAGACTCCGCCTACAGCAGAAAAGAAAAAAAAGGCAGCAGCTGCAACCCCCAAGCCCAAGAAGGCACCTTCAAAGGCAAAAAAGGTGTCCAAACCTCCCACGAAGAAACCCCGTGCTCCAAAGCCAAAGAAGGTTGCCCCAAAGAGCAAGTCGCCCAAGAAAG
>NW_026962503.1:127500-157500 GCF_032445375.1 Bacillus rossius redtenbacheri | reverse complement strand
TGTGTCGGACCCGCTCCGCTGCCAGCCATTCGGTGATGAGCCTCCGGCAGCGCGCCCGAAGATCCACGTACTCCCGCCAGCGGTCCCCCGTCCGGCGATACTGCCAGCGCCGTCGAGCGGCATTGCGGGCCGAAATGAGCTGGCGCAGAGACGGCGGGAAGGGCGCGCCCCGCAGGAGCGGGCGACGACAGGGAATGGAGGCCCGTGCAGCAGCCAGGATCGAGTCCGTGAGGATGGACACGTGCTCGTCCAACTGCTGCCGGGAGGAGATGTGAAAATGAAGGTTGAGTGTGCCGTCCAGATGTGCCCGATAGGCGGCCCAGTCGGCACGAGCAAAATCGAAGGAAGTGGGGGACACAGGAGGAGGGCGGGAAGCCGCACGCACGAAACCGATGACCGGTGTATGATCGGAAGTGAGCTCGGCGCGAGCCGAGAGCCCCGACATGGCCACCGGGCCCACCGTGATAACCAAGTCGAGGACACTCGGCCGTTGCCGGATGTGACACGGAATGAACGTGAAAGATGGGGGTGAGTGAAGGGTGAGTGCCGGGGAACCCTGGACGACACGAAGGAGCTGAATACCCCGATTGCTCGTGGACAAGCAGCCCCAGTCGCGATGCCGGCAATTGAAGTCCCCCCCTACCACCACCCGGGCATCCATGCGGAATAACGTCTGGAGGCCGCGGGCCGGGAACGGGCCGTGCTCGGGCAAGTAGACCGAGCACACAGTGAGGGGGTGTGGGATGAGGCGGAGGCGGGCAGCCACCGCCTCCACATTTAGAAGCGGCGGGAGCGCGCGCGGGTGATGGGGAAGGGATTCGCGGACAAGGAGGGCAACCCCGCCCCCCCGCGCATCCCTATCCCGACGGATGGTGGCATACCCAGGTGGGGAGAAAGGATGCTGGGGCTTCAGCCAAGTCTCGGTCAAACAGACAATGTCAGGATGGTGGGCATGTAGGAAATGGAAGAAGTCAGCCTGCTTGGAACGAACGCCATGGGCGTTCCAGAGGACCAGTTTAAGGGGGGGCGGAGAACACACCCTGCAAAAAGGCGAGGACGGTGCGGAAAAATATTTCTGCCTGAAGAAGAGGGGAAGAGGCTTGGGAGATGTGGTAGATGCCCGTGGCAAACAACTGCAACCACGGGAGGAGACGGAGGTGCTGTAGCCAGTTGTAAGTCTCAAAGAAGGCCGAGAAGGGGATGTGGGAAGACGAGGAGAGGGAAGCAGACGGAAGGAAGGAAGGTACGCTGCGAGACGATGCCTCACCGGCCGAAGAACGGGCGGGGCAAGCGGATGGAGGCGGACCAGGCGGATGTTCGAGTGGAGGGGGAGGCTGCTGCGGCCCGGTGAGACCTACCGTGGGGTGAGAATGGGGCGGGCCCTGGAGTGGGGAAGGCGAGTGAGAGGGAAGGTCAGAATGAGGCAAATGGAGGGAGGCCCGTGAGGAGGCAGCCAGTGGGGGGGTGGCCTCGGAGGGCGGGTCAGGCTGACCCGGGGACCGGGAGCCCACCGGGCGGGTGTCAGACAGCCTCGAACCCGAGGGCAGCCCCTGGGAAGGAGCAGCAGGTGGGCCCCTCTCGGGAAGAGGGGGAAGGGGGGCCGAAGCCGGTTCAAAGGCCATGGGGACCGACGCAGACCCTGCACCCCATCCCGGCGGCCGATGCGAGGACCAGACTACAGGAGGGGCGACCGGAAGGAGAGGGACGGGGCGGGGCCCTTGCGTGGCGAAGGGGGCCTGAGGGGAAGGTGGAAGCTGTGCCGCAAAAGGAGTGGGCCCCAGAAACAGCGGAGGACCGGCAACAGACGCCGCATAGGAGTGCGTCCCCGGAGGACGGTACGAGGATGGAGGGCGCAAGGACGGAAAGTCATCTGGAGGCACGGCAGCCATGGATGGCCGGGAGGGAGCGGCGTCCTGGAGGTGGTGGCGTGGCGGCTGGGGCCGTGGCAGCTGCTGAAGCGAAGGCCCCTTCCGCCGCAGCTGCTGCTCGAGGAACTTCAAGTAGGAGGGGCAGGTGCGGGCGTTGGCCGGATGCTGCCCCTCACAGTTGACGCAGCAAGGCGGCTCCTCCGGGGTCTTCGGGCAGGCGCCGTGGGCATGCTGCCGGACGCAGCGGAGGCAACGGAACGGGTGGCCACAGTCCTCCACCCGGTGCCCCCACCGCTGGCAGTTGTGGCATTGGAGGGGGCGGGATCCACCCCGAAACTCCTCCCACTGAATGCGGAGCCCAGCCAGGTGTCTCAGGGCGCGGGCCTTCGCCAGCTGAGCGGCATCCGGAAAGACAAGGAGGAACCGGATTACACCGCGGTCCGCCGCCCAGTCCGGCGTCAGGCGACGGAGGGAGTCCGGGCGGACGCCCTCCTCAGCCAGCTCCTCCCACACCGACGCCTCCGCGGCAGTGGGGGGCAGACCAGCCAGGACTAACCTCGGTTTGGCGCGGCCTGCCACCGGGAAAGTATGGCACTGGATCCCATGGGTGCGGAAATACTCCATGAGCACCGCCCTGTCTTGAAGAGAGGTGGGGTGGTACCGTGGGTACCCCCGCAGGTAGTCCACCGTAAAGTCCCCTTGAAGTTTACGGCGCAACTCGCGGTTGCCCCGCAGTGCATCGGCGGTGAGGCGGGTGGCCACAACGATGGGTGGAATACGCTTGACGCGTGGCTCAGCAGAGGCCGGACCACCTGGGGGCACCACTGGGGTGCGCGGAGCCGAAGAGGTGGCGCACGAAGACACCGGTGGCGCCGCAACCACCCCGGCAGCCGGACGGCGGGGCACTGGGTCAGGTGGGGCCCGGGGGTCGGCAGGAGAAAGGCCCAGATGGGGCTCCGCTGCCCCGACGGCTTGAAATGGGGGATCAGCGTCAGCAACCAAAGGGGAAAGCACGGCCGGCGGGCGGCCCCCCGACACGGCGCAGATGGCGACCGAGGTGGTGGTCATCACAGTGGACGTGGTGGTAGCCGTCGCCGCACTCCGAGGCGTGTGGCAGCTGGAAACGGTGGGTACCGGTCGGGGGGCAGACAGCGATCCTGAGGACAGCCCACGCCAGGTCTCCTCGACCTGCCGAATAAGATGGATGTCCGGCTGGGAGGCAGAGCGGGAGGCGGGCCCCCCACCAGCATCCGCCACCTCCTCCGCGTCAATGCGGTGAAGATCATTAGGCCAGGAAGGCGTGCGGCCATGCGACCAGGGGCGTTCCACCCCCGCCGCGACAGCGTCAATGATGGCCGCCACATGCGCATCCGCCTGCCGCTTCGTGTGGAGAACCTCCGCCTGCTGTTGGCGGCGGTGTTCCCTGGTGTCAGCCCGGGAGATGGCACGAGAAGATGGTGTGCTGCCACCAACCCCATCAGGGCGAGGGCCCGCAAAGTATTGGCGCCGAACCATCGCCTTGGCAGCGTCCTTGCTGTACTTGCTGTTGCGGCGGTCGGCAGCACCTTGCGAAGAGGGTTCGGCCGAGAGAACGTCAGCCTCCGAGTCTGAGGAGGACGAGATGACGTTGGAGCGGTGCCCGCCCGCTGCGGCCCAGTGCTTACCAGGCATGACAGGCGGCGGCGGCAAGGATGGCGGGGCCGCAAGAGACTGATGGTCCACCACAATGGCGTTCGGAGAGGCAGGAACCACGTCGCTGTCCATTTCCAGTTGGGACCACAAATTTATGGTGCAGAAAATCGGGACCACATAATTGGGACCACAAAAATAATAATTGGGACCACACAATCGAAAGGCGAGTCCAGGCCCAATCGATTAATCGAAAGTATCCAAGATTGTTTACATAATGACAAGTGAACAGAAACACTGATTAAAATTAAACGACGCCGCGCCGACACTCACAAACGTTTGTGCAGGTGCACAAATGAATACAGAACACAAAAAACACCACTTCGATGGCGAACTGAAACCACAAACACCGAAACGAGGCAAGAACACTGGAGCGATCGCAAACACTACTGCCGAGGCGAGTCTTGGATTTCCCCTTAACCTTTCCTCCTTTTCCTCTGCCAGACATGTTGAGTTATAGGCTGTACACTGGTCCGCAACCTACGAGAAAGTGGCGCCCCGGCCGCTGGAAATTACTTTTGTTACACGTCCCTCCGCGGAGCGCGACCAATCACGAGCCGCGGAGCGCTCCGATTGGTCGCGCAACAAGAAGCCAAGAAAACTTTTCACGAAAAAAATTCAGTTCCCGTCTCACTCATCTAGCGACAGCGGCACAGCTCAGACCTACGATGCCCCCCAAGACGAGCGGTAAGGCAGCCAAAAAGGCGGGCAAGGCCCAGAAAAACATCTCGAAGGGCGACAAGAAAAAGAAGCGCAAGAGGAAGGAAAGCTACGCAATCTACATCTACAAAGTGTTGAAGCAAGTTCATCCGGACACTGGCATATCATCTAAGGCCATGAGCATCATGAACAGTTTCGTGAACGACATTTTCGAGCGCATCGCGGCAGAGGCCAGCCGCCTCGCCCACTACAACAAGCGCTCCACCATCACCAGCCGCGAGATACAGACGGCCGTGAGACTGCTGCTGCCCGGGGAGCTGGCCAAGCACGCTGTCAGCGAGGGCACCAAGGCTGTCACCAAATACACCAGCTCCAAGTGAGCAGGTCTGGTGTGCACATGCTTACATAAACGGTCCTTTTCAGGACCAAGAACATGATCATGAAAGGAAATGCTTCTGCTGCTGTTCTACAATTCCCTCAATCCCTATGATAGTAAATGTAAGCTTAACCAAGGCAGAAATATTTTCATTAAAAAAAGTCTTTAAGACGCATGGTTTACTGGCTGAGATATATATATATATATTTTTTTTTTTTGCTTACTTCTGTGGTCATTAGTACATTGCTACAAATATATTTATATATATAAAAAAATAAATAAAAAAATCCTTTCTATTTAATTTAGTTAGATCATATATCAATATTAATGGCAAAGACCAGTTGCATCGATTCACTTTGAAAATAATTCCATTTGTGCTAAAACTGGACACAGTAAAAAAAAAAAAAAAAAAAAAAAAAAAAAAAAAAAAAAAAAAAACTGAAAAAAAAAATATATATATACACACACACACACACATAATTCGAATTCATATTATGCTTAACTGCGTTTGAATTTGCAATCATGCACAAGATGTTTTGTACTTCGAAGTAAAAACAACATAATGTACTATTTAACTACCCACAGTACAAATGGATCCAAAAAAAAAGTGAATTTTCATGCAGACGAAAATGCTTACATTTATTCTATTTATATTAAGTACCCATTACTAACAGCTTATACTGGGTGGAATACAACAGTTGACATGATTTTACTTATATGGCAATTTAATATTTAACCAAAATTAATGGTAAACTAATATTTTAAAGTGTCATTTATGGCCCCTTACCTTCAGCATGTTTGCTTCCTTGCACACAAACGAGGACAAACACATCACCCAACTGAAAAAAAAAAAAAAATTTCACTTGCATCACAAATAATTTAAAATTTTTCACCACATGAAGTAAATATTTCGCAATAAAAAAAAATATAGCCCTAGGACTCGTGTGCACACCTTTTCTTCCCCACATCGCACACGCAAACAAAACTTCCAAATTATTACAAAATCACTCGATTATTATACATACATAAACACACATGTATTTTCCGAATAAGTGAGAAATGCAGGCCGATGAAAGTCAAATTTCGTTTCGGAAATTAAATCTCGCACAACTACCGACACATAACCAAACTTGCGTACATTTACATAGCATTAACCCTCTAAATAATAAACAAATGAAAGCAGAAAAAACAACATCGCTACCCACCGCGCGCGCTCCTGGCGGCGGGAGTAGGAACTACTTTGCACACAGACCGACATAGCCCCCTGCCAAAAACAGTAAAATAAATAATATATATAAGTCTTTTGGCGGGAAAAAATTTCTCAACCGCCTGGGAGCACCCTAGTGTGTGCCTGTCTTTAGGTTATGTTACTTTTAACTTCATTTTCTACAGGCAGACGCGAGGGTGCTCGCCCATTATTTTTATTTTTTTAAATTCTTTCCTACCTTTGGTGTGCCATGCAAGAATTTATCGTCAAAATGGCGGCCCCGAGTGCAAATTTCTCGTCTGCACTGCTGGCTGGATGATTATGTGATGTTTTGAAGGAGGGTGTTTTTTTTTTGTTTGGATTTTGTGTGAGGGGGGGAGGGGGCTGGGCTAGCTTTTTTTTTTTTAAATTTTCTAAACATTCATCTCTTATGTAACAGTGTTCAGCATTAAAAAATTTAAAAGAAGAGGCACTTACTCATCAATTTCAAAACAGCCTATGAAGAAAAATAAAAAAAATTTAAATTCATTCCAGTTTTATACATTCATGATTTGATCACATGTATAACTTTTCTTTTTTATTACCTTATTTAATTTTATTATTATTACTACTATTGCTGCTACAACCTAGAAGATACCTCAGTGATACTAATACCTGCTGGTAAAGTTAAAGGTTTCACCTTTCTTTCTTTAAACATATCACAATACCTTTCTTGAGTTAAATATTATCTAATGGCTTTAAGAAGTTATGGTAATGTTCATCAGTTATAGAGTGTGGGTTTGTGTGTGTGTGTGAGAGTGTATTTTGAAGAGGGCTTTGGTGGTTGGGATGGTGAGGGTGGTGGGTGTTGTGTGTGGGGAGGGGGGGGGGAAGTAAAAGAGTGTTCATTACACGATTTCTCCTGTTGTTTGTAACAATCACACCTGGTATAGCTATTTCGAGTGGCAAATACAAACTGCAAAAAAAAAACATCTATATCATTGCCAACGGCCATATCACGATGAACACACCGGTTCTCGTCCGATCACCGAAGTTAAGCATCGTCGAGCGTGGTTAGTACTTAGATGGGTGACCGCTTGGGAACACCACGTGCCGTTGGCACTACTATTTTGCACCCTACAGAAAAAAATTTTTTTTTTAAAAATTTCAATTTTAAATTTTTTTTTCCCCCACAATCACCACATTTCCCCCCCCCCCCTAACACACACACTCACTCTCTCTCAATCAATCAATCAATCAATCAATCAATCAATCAATCAATCACTCACTCACTCACTCACTCACTCACCCACCCAGTAGCTGTGAATCTTTGCATGTGTATACCTCATACAAAATTCAAAGTGAAAAAATAAATATATAAGTGTATATGTATGTATGTATGTATGTATGTATGTATGTATATATGTATATATATATATATATATATATATATATATATATATATATATATATATAAACACACACACACACACCTATTTTGAAGTTTCTCTGTTTCAGTGGGCAGTTATGTATAATAATGAGAGATTCAAAAAGACGTTGATAACAATGTCATCAATGCCTGTTTAGTGTGCTCATTTGTTGGATGGTCGGCAGCAATACTAGAGGTGGTACAGCTGTAACCTGTAAAATTGTACCTGCAATGTGTTGTGTATGGAAAAAAATAAAAATTATATCATCTAAATTTTTGTTATCCAACAATAACCTTCCCATCAATGCATGATGTCACAGTAGCCATAGCTCTACTCTTTCTGCCATATAACATTGGGGGAAAAAAAAAAAAAAAGGAGCTATTAGAATAATAACAAAAGATAAAAAATCATCTAACTGCAGACCAAAATTCAAAAAACTTAAAGTCCTGACTGCCATAAATGAATACGTTCTAGAAACTTTTTATTCATTCTTAAGAAAAAGAAGAAAAAAAAAATTATTATTTTTTTTTTTTTTTTTTTTTTTAGATATTCGCACATAGGTATAACACCAGAAATGCTAGTAAATTGAGGATAGTTGAACATAACACTAGGCGATTTGAAAATGGACTAAATTACTTGGGAGTAAAACTTTACAACTTAATATCACAGAAAATAACTAAAACAATTTACCAGTATTAAAAAAAAAAACAGTAAAAAAAATTCTTCTAGAATATCCTACCTACCCTCTGAAGCTATTCTTTAATTTGATTGATAATAGAGAAATTGAACTGTTAATTTGTTGAATGGACTTGTGATAACAGCTGCTTCATGTTTTGCATAAAGTTAAATTGTGTAACATGTTATGTATTTTTTTTTTTGAAATTTTTTTTCTTGGTAACTTGCATCATGTAAATATTAATTGTCTGCACATACATGTTCTATATCCCGGAGCCTTGACTCCACGTGGGATCAACAGAACAAAAATACAAAAAAAAAAAAAAAATCCAGCTCACTAATCTAGGTGCATTTTGCTAACAATATTTGGAATATATATATATTTTTTTTTTGTGTAACATGCAAATTCTGTATTATTCTGCACACATTTTATTTATAATCTTCTATCATTTTCTTAGATAATAACTATTAATTCATAAAATAGATTGTGTGTGCATAACCTCCTGGAAACATTTGCACTTACCTCCTACTTTACTTTTTCATTTAAGCAATCCTATTCGCATGTATACACTTAGGTTGCAGCATCGAAATTGTGTAAAATTCAAAGTGTGTATTGCCTGAAAAAAAAAAAAAAAAAAAAAAAAGACATACCAAATATTTGCATACAGCGACACACTACATATTTGCACACAGTGGAGTTTTGCGGTAATTAACCTAGCACAATTTACCACACGCAATCACACGCCCGCGATGAGATAACACACTCGCTGTTTTCCTGTTGACCGGCACGAGGAGTAAGAAAAATTGATATTTACACGAGCACACACTCCCACACTAGTCACAACGTCGGTCATCAAGTTGTGTTGAAAATTCCTGTAGCCTCTGTTTTCCCAAATGATTTCACTTAAAATTTCATTTAACAAGACCATAAACAAATTTACAATACTAATTTCTTAAACAAACACTTCAGCGAACAAGTGACTGTCGCATTCATTACAAAGCTTACAACTTAACAGATGTTTCCGATGTGAAATAAAATAAGAAAATGTTTTACAACCAACCTAGAACATTTAGTCAAAACGTTTTTGTCCTGGTTTATGATTATTTTCCGTGACATGAATGTTTCAAAACTAATAAAAATACGAATGCAGCCAAATATAATGAAGTTAGCACATAAAAGACGACTTAAAATATTTCATTTTTCGAGAATTGGCAGAGCAAGAACGCACAGGTCCAACGGAAATTTCTTTAAAGATAAACGACCATCGGACAAAAACACCCCCTCCCCTCATCCTCAAAAATACGTGAATAATATACTTTTTCAATTATATTTTTATCGTTTTTTTTTTTTTTTTTTTTAATATACTCATTAAAACTTCAAAATAAGCAGGTACTCGTGTGTTTTTCTCTCTACAATGTACCTGATCTCGGTGCGTAAACCTACATCATTTAGAGATGGAATTAATGTACACATACAAGTAAAATTTTGTTCCATTGTAAAATTGAGAGAAAGAAGGTTTTCCAAACGCATTAAGTATGGAGACTTTAAATAAGATTACGAGCTTATAAATGTTTGCAACGAAATAAAGTGACCATGTATCTGCAATTTCAAAAATATTTTTGCTCTGCTAACCTCACATGCAAGCAAGTAAAAATAACCTCACAACTTACTTACCTCTCTCAATTTCGCAGTACCAAAACATAGAAGGGATAAATAGGATAGTTTTTATTCGAAATCCTGCAAGAGTTTTAATTTTTATTAAAATATTTCTCCAATGTAGCATGTGTGTGGAATACTTCATCAGCAACTTGCATCTGCACCTTGAGTGAATTGAAGGGCAGCCAGTTTTAAAAGCTAAACAGAAACTGCACTCTTGAGAATGCATCAGATCCAAGTGAAATGCTTGTTGTGTGTACAGTTAAAAGTTTTATTATTCACACAATGAAAATGTAAACAAAATTTACTCACAATAATAATCACATCATCCTTGGAGGTGCACGAAGAAAGCCATTCCAGGTGGCACTGAACAAGGTGATTTGCTAGTGCTTCCACAGCAAACAGCCTTCATGAAATTATCTCCACATTTTCAGCATACTATACACTAAAGTATACCTAAGTTAATTTAACCATTTTCAAGTGATTCCAGCACAAATTACGTATTTGATTCCTTGAATAACATCTGCAAATGAAAAGTTCCCTGTTTGGTGTAGCAGTAAATTTAAACAGCTCGCAGTGCAAATTAAACAGTGCAGCTGCCATAAAAAAATTACACTATTAGTGGAACTGCCCATTATGTCATCGTAGACTGCTGACATTTAGAAAACATTGAAAAATCAGTGCTAAAGAAGCCCTACATTACTTTCGCTGTCCAAAGTGCGCTGCTCCCTACGTGAGCAAGGCATCGAGAATTTTCTGAACCGTCCGCAACCAGAAAATTGGGTAACCAGATATTTGCAGAGAGAAAAATTTTATTTTCACTTTGCTCTTGCATTCTGTAGGATCAGTCTCGTCATGGCAGATACCGCAGCAGCGACTGCAGCACCAGCTGTTGCCCCATCACAGGCAGCTTCCCCGAAGAAAGGCAAGGCTGCGTCGAAGAAGCCACGAGCCAAGCCCGCGCACCCGCGCACATCTGAAATGGTGGCCTCTGCGATCAAGAGCCTCAAGGAAAGGGGCGGCTCATCACTGCAAGCCATCAAGAAATACGTCGCCTCTACCTACAAAGTAGATGCGGAAAAGCTGGCACCTTTCATCAAGAAATACTTGAAGGCAGCAGTGGCTAGCGGCGAGCTTGTCCAAACCAAAGGCAAGGGTGCGTCTGGCTCCTTCAAGCTGGCTTCAGGGACCACCGGTGCTCCGGACCAGCCCAAGGCTCCAAGCGGCAAGCGTGGTGCAGCTGCCCCTAAGGAAAAGAAGCGATCCGTAGCCAAGAAGGCAGCGGTGGGCAAGAAACCAGTCAAGAAGACTCCGCCTACAGCAGAAAAGAAAAAAAAGGCAGCAGCTGCAACCCCCAAGCCCAAGAAGGCACCTTCAAAGGCAAAAAAGGTGTCCAAACCTCCCACGAAGAAACCCCGTGCTCCAAAGCCAAAGAAGGTTGCCCCAAAGAGCAAGTCGCCCAAGAAAGCAGCCCCAAAGCGGAAATGAAGATGCCAGCAGGACCGCTGGCACTTTCTGTGGCACTGTACCACCTTATCGGCCCTTCTAAGGGCCAACAATACTAGTCATGAAGGTATCAGTTGTTGCAATCATTGCCTCCTATAGCCACACCTCTGCCGTTAGGTAAAATTCTGGTTAAAAAATTTCTTATGGTATTTGAAGCGGGGGAAATAAATAAATAAATAAAGAAATTTATCAATTACATTGTGTGTATAGTTTAGGTGCAAAATTATTTAAAGTTTTTAAGCAGGAAAACGTCTTACAAACATCTCACTCTTATTTCAGCATATATATATATATACACATATATACACACACACACACACATATTTTTTTTGTAAGGATTAGGTCTCAGGGTATTAATGGTGAACTTTATGCTGCTGCTGCTGCTGCTGCTGCTGATGGTGCTGCTACTGCAGACAGGCACTGTTTGAAGAGTTTTTATTTCCTATGCAGAATACATTGCATTGTGTGCAAATCTTTTGTGTACAATATAAACAACCACCTCAAAACACAGACACTATAACTGTGTTTTTCCAAATTCTTATTAATGTAATATATTATTGGCTGGGTAAAGGTCAACGACAGCTAATAGGTACAAAAAGCCAGACAACTGTTTTCCTTTCAAATTTGACAGTTATTTTTAGCCCTAATAAGGGCTGTTTTTTTTTTTCCCCCTTGCAAAAAAAATGGCAAGGAACTCAAGCACGCTCGCCACGGATACGCCGGGCAAGCTGGATGTCCTTGGGCATGATGGTGACCCTCTTGGCGTGGATGGCGCACAAATTGGTGTCCTCGAAGAGCCCCACCAGGTAAGCCTCGCTGGCCTCCTGCAGCGCCATGACGGCCGAGCTCTGGAAGCGCAAGTCTGTCTTGAAGTCCTGGGCGATCTCTCGCACCAGGCGCTGGAAGGGCAGCTTGCGGATAAGCAGCTCGGTACTTTTCTGGTAGCGCCTGATTTCTCGCAGCGCGACAGTGCCAGGGCGGTAGCGATGTGGCTTCTTCACTCCCCCCGTGGCCGGCGCGCTCTTGCGAGCCGCCTTGGTGGCCAGCTGCTTGCGCGGCGCTTTGCCTCCAGTAGATTTACGAGCCGTCTGCTTCGTGCGCGCCATCGTGGTCCGTCTGCGCGTGCTGTAAAAATTTCAACAGTTTTGTTAAAGCTGTGGTGCACTGCGATTGGCCCGGCATCTCCATTGGCTGGCGAGAACAGCCAATCACAGCACAGAAGTCGATCCATAGAAACTAACGACAGAGGCGGCCGAGCAGCACTTCCATCACAGCTACCGAGTCGAGAGCATCGTCGGAGTGCGGCCCTGCCTCCTCTCTGCGCATCGCTTCGATTCTTAGCTCGCGGACACAAGAGTGACAGCCGGCCTGAGGGAAGTTATAAATCCCGAACGGCCACCTCGAGCCTAGCCCGTTTGGGTCAGCGGCGAGTCCTCTTACAGCGTAATAGATTTACAACACTTTCTTCAGACTGCCCCTAAAGAACACCGAACACAGGACACACCCGTGGCTTCCTGCCCCTCCCGCGACCGGGCCTTAGGGCCGGCCCTGAGGGGGGTTGGCGGAATGAGCGAGCAGGGACCCCCAGCCAAGTCCATGCCAGACAAAACACCACCCGGCGCAGCCTATCCTGGCGGCAGTTTTCAGTCCGTTAGGCACGGCACCATAAATTTAATCGTTTCCTCCCAGGACAACACGGACGCAACCATGGACACAGGCACATACCCCGACTCAGACTGCGATTCTGTTACCTCCAGGACCTCGGTTAATTCCATGACAGTATCAGCGGAATTGTACGCAGCATTTTTACGAGACAGTGCAAGGATGGACAGGGAGCACCCCGAGAATACCCAAGGATGGCAACACGAAACCAAAAGACAACGGAAAATTCCGCAGGCGACCACGCCGCGGCCCCTTGCGGTCTCGAACCGTTACGAGCCGCTCGCTGACACAGCGGGCCCCCCCTCCACCCCCACGGCAGGGTCAGCTCTAGATTCAACATCTCCCGCAACTCAGTCCACACACGGCGCTACTACACGTGAGCCTGCATCCGCAGTTGCGACCGCACAGAATTTTTCATCACCGAACATTGCAGGCCCCACAGGCACACAGGGCACAGCAGCACAGCCTGCCACCCCGCGCGCCAAGCGAATTAACAAGCACGCTCTGAGGCTGGTAGTACCTGATACCAGTCTTTACAACCAGCTCGTCACTCGCGTGCGAGCCTTGGCCCCTGGCGGCGCACAACTAGCCCTTGTGCGGGAGGGGCTTCAGATCGCGTGCGAGACCGAGCAGGCATACCACCTGATTAAACAGTATCTTGAATCGGCCCCTATACCATTCTACACCTTCAGCACGGCCTCAGAGCTGCCACAAAAAGTGGTAATTAAAATGCCAAAGCAGACTCCCACAGCCGCAATCAAAGAGGACCTCGAGGCGCGCGGGTATTCAGTCCTGGACGTTTACCAATTCAAGGCACGAACCACTGACCCTGTCGACCCAACTCACTCCTGGGAGGAGCCCCTTCCCCGCTTCTGCGTAACGGCTAGCAAGAACGACACCCTGCCGCCTCTCACGACACTATCTGTGATCAACATGACGAGAGTAGTCGTTACTCAGTATAAAAAACGAGTATCTGATGTCGCCCAGTGCAAAAACTGCTGGCAGTTTTCGCACACCAAAAACTTCTGCCGCCTGGCGACACGTTGTCAACACTGCGCCGGGCCCCATACTCACGCCGCCTGTCCACATCTCGATAAAAACCCTAATTGCGCAAATTGCAAAGGGAAAGGTATTCATGAGGGAAATTCAAAACTCTGCCCAATATACCTCAACCTAGTCCAGGCCAGACAGGATTCCGCAAACTTGCGAGTTGAAAAACTAAAACAGAATGTCCCTCAAGTCTCGCCAGCCAGCTTCCCATTCCTCTCGACAGCTCCACCTTCAAGACCAGTTCAGACCACATTCTCCTACGCACAGGCGGCTAAAAACAGCACAAAATCTGGCGATCCCGCAGCTCGCCTCTCCAATCCCCGCCCCACCCCCGATCCATCCTCTCGCGACGACTGTAGTGGCATCCCGTCTGCACTTTCTGACCTTCAGGACCTACTAAAATTCCTCCGAGAAACCAACTTTGCCTCCTTCATGTCACACCTCAAACCATACATGCTCCTCGCCAATACAGTCTCCGATCCTTCTATGAAAACCCTCCTGCTCGTTCAGGCCCTGACGACCTTCACGGGCTGCGAATAAGGTCGCAATTGCCAGGACAACACCAAAACTACCTGTCCCCAAGCCACGGGAATCCAGCATCGCGTGTTAAACTCACAGCAAACACCGCGGCCGGCCCGCAGAGCGGACTGCGCTGTGATTGGCTAGAGCCAAATACCACCAGCCAACCAGAGCGAAGCACCGACTTCGCCACTATCAGCCAGTTTTTTCACCACAATACTCGCGGTATTTTTCTCGTACCAACACATAAATAACCAAATAAATTCATACACAACCAATTAATAAAATTAAAATTAATATTATTAAATTCCGCAAAAGTTTAAAAAAAAAAAAAAAAATAAATAAAATCTAAGCAGAGAAAAACTGTGCAAATAATTGGCCAGAGCCAATGTCCCTACACAACGAACGAAGCACCGACCTCGTCACAGCCAAGCCATGAAATTAATTTAAAGCCAACACCAATTAATTAATTAATTATTAATTAATTAATTAATTCATTACTTGCTCATTATTTTATTTTGGAGACCAGGACGCATTCCCCGACCACCGACTAGCTTGAAAATAACACTTTCGGCCTAATGTTTAAATTCACCCATTCTATTAAAATAAAGACCCACGATTTTTCTAAATTACCGACCGTCTTAGGGCAAATGCGCAGGGGGGGTAAACCTGCGTTCGACCTCATCCTTAGTGGGCAAAGGGGGGTAGAAAACCAAAAGGAAACCCGGGGGAAAGATGGCAACATTTTTCCTCTGTATCGAAGACCAGCTGGGAGTGTGCTCGCTTCCAGCAACCATCACAAACTTGACAAGAGGGGGAGGGGGTTCATTCCTTCTTCCTCCTCACAAAAATGTATGATGACAAAAAGGGAGGACAAGAGCCCCTAAAAAGGCTTGTACCTCCCCCGCGCTGAGGGGCTTCGCCCCAGTGATGAAAAGCGGCGGCGGCCGAGCAGCACATTCCCAGCTGAAACAGGAGCACGCAAACATGACCGGGCGCGGAAAGGGCGGAAAAGGTCTGGGGAAAGGTGGCGCTAAGCGTCACAGGAAGGTGCTGCGTGACAACATCCAGGGCATCACCAAGCCGGCCATTCGTAGGCTGGCCAGGCGCGGTGGAGTGAAGCGCATCTCGGGCCTCATCTACGAGGAGACACGAGGCGTGCTCAAAGTGTTCCTGGAAAACGTGATCCGCGATGCTGTCACCTACACAGAGCACGCCAAGAGAAAGACCGTCACCGCAATGGACGTCGTGTACGCCTTGAAGAGGCAGGGCCGCACTCTGTACGGCTTCGGAGGGTAGGCCAGCTGTGCCACACCTTACAAAACGGCCCTTTTCAGGGCCATCATACAGATTCAAGGAAGGTTGCAGTTACTGTTTCACCATGCAAACACAACACTCATAAAGGAGGGGGGAAAAAATAAAAAAAATAAATCCCACAACTAGTAGGCGTACAAAAACCTTGGCTAGGCAAACACACATATGAAAAAGTGCTTTTACATGGTGCAGAGGTAGCAGTTTCAACAGCCATGCCATGGAGTTAACAGTACGTGAATAACCAGGTTGACATAACTTACATTACAATGTGCATGCAGTGAATGTTGAGAGAGCAAGACTTTAATTCAAGCTAGCTTCGCAGAAGGAAATTTTTCAATATTTCTAGCAACTTCTGCAACTATCTGTTCAACCGCATAACATTGCTTAAAGGCAATGTGCACTGATTCATACTTAGGTACACCAAGTAATACACAAGGAAACTATTTATTTGTGTTCACATTGTTATCAACATCTTTTTAATTCTCTCATTACTATACATAACTGCCCACTGAAACATGTTGAAACAAAAAGAAACTTCAAAACAAGTGTGTGTGTGTGTGTGTGTGTTTTTTTTATTTATTTATATACATACATACATACATACATACATACATACATACATATATATATATATATATATATATATATATTTTTTTTTCACTTTGAAACATGCAAAGAATCACAGCTGCTGCTGCTGCTGCTGCTGCTGTTGTGTTTGTGTTTGTGTGTGTGTGTGTGTGCGTGTGTGTGTGTGCGCGCGCGCGCACGTGCATGCGAATAGCTGCGTAGCTTTTAAACAATCATGTGTTACAGTGTGAAGTTTGTGTTCCAAACAACAGGTTTCATAGGACATTATTTCATCAGAGATTAACAGCAAACAGTTCCTTTTCAACGAATTATGTTTTTTGGTCCTGATAAGGACCGTTTTTTTTTTTTTTTTTTTTCAAACCTGAGAAGCAAACAAGGGGCTTAGGCTTTCTTCTCGGTTTTCTTGGGCAGCAGCACTGCCTGAATGTTGGGCAGAACGCCACCCTGGGCAATGGTCACGCCTGACAGGAGCTTATTGAGCTCCTCGTCGTTGCGAATGGCCAGCTGAAGGTGACGCGGGATGATCCTGGTCTTCTTGTTGTCGCGCGCAGCATTGCCCGCCAGCTCCAGCACCTCGGCGGCCAGGTACTCCATCACCGCGGCCAAGTAGACCGGGGCGCCTGCCCCGACACGCTCTGCGTAGTTGCCTTTGCGCAGCAGCCTGTGGATGCGCCCCACTGGGAACTGAAGTCCTGCCCTGCTGGAGCGAGTCTTGGATTTCCCCTTAACCTTTCCTCCTTTTCCTCTGCCAGACATGTTGAGTTATAGGCTGTACACTGGTCCGCAACCTACGAGAAAGTGGCGCCCCGCCGTTTCCTCATATGCCCGGCCGGGAGCGTGTGACAGCGATACCAGGAACTCTCACGTTCCCATTACTCGCTATGTGGTCACCAATATAAATAGTGCGACCCCGTCACTTTGTTCAAATCATTGGAAACAACGGCGGGGCGCGAAGTGTGCGATTTTAAAATTAAAGGTGGCTCACGGGCCTGAAGGAAGTAAAATAGCTGTCGCATGTTGCTTGGCTCTATTTTTAATAGTGTAGATGTCAGGCGGGGGGAGGTCACCCTTTCCCCTCAGTTAGTTGGCTAACTGATGCATGGAAGTGTCGTGATGTCTGTATTTAGAGGCGTGTGGAGTGTGCGCAAAAATGGCCTAATTAATTTCGTTGTGGTGAGTGTAGTGTATAGCTCCAAGGCCGCACATACCCGGCTGACCAAGCAGGCATATCATCGTGTAGGTATAGTCCGGTGAGTGAAAGAACGCATATTATTAGTAACACTGCGATGAAGGCTGTAGATTTAATTTTTAAAAGAGACTCGGGGAAAACAACTATCAAGGGATAGTGGAGGAGGTGGGGGGAAGGAGGGGAAGGAAAGATTTGGTAATTATAAGGAATTAAAAGTAGTTGTGACGCAATTTATTAGAGCCCCGATGGGCCAAAAAATTTCTTTAACGCAGAATAATTAGAGCCCCGCTGGGCCAAAAGTTCCTTTGACGCAATATAATTAGAGCCCCGCTGGGCCAAAAATTTCTTTGACGCAATTTAATTAGGGCCCCGCTGGGCCAAAAAGGGGTGTCCTGGGCATGTCAGTCATTGGCTAGTCCAATGCTGAATATTTGCACCACAGGACGTAGATAGGCACATCGGGCCAGTAAAGTCTAGTAGTTTTGTTAATTTGCCCCTCGTATACGGGATGTGTGGAGTCTAGTTTAACCTGGCTTAGGCAAGTCGCGGTTTTTTAAATTGTCGCTGGACAGCTGGGTCGTAATCGGGGATATTATTAATAAATAAATTAGGATGAGCCGGGAGTTGGCCATAAAAAGACCTATTTTGGCGTTTTATGAAGTCCGAAACATATTCTACTTTAAGGAGCTGATGTACTGCTAAATTACTAGTATACCAGTCGCAATCGGCGATTACTCGCAGGAATCTATTTTGTGTGACTTGGAGCTTCTTTATGTGCGACTTGGCCGCATAGCCATAAATCTCGCAAGCATAGAGGAGTTGAGGGCGAACTATTTGTAAATATAATTGAAGTTTCTTCCTTCTAGGGAATTGAGGGGCCTTAAACATTGGGTATAAAGATCTTAGAGTTCCGAGAGCAATCCTTGTAACTTTAGTAACCTGATGTTTCCAGGTGAGACTCGGGTCGAGAGTTAGGCCTAAATATCGCACCGATTTTTCAAATGGAATTGCTTGATTAAATATTTTGAGTTCGCGATCAGGAACTGTACGTTTTTTTGTTAAAACTATGGTAGTAGATTTGGCGCCATTAATTTTTATGCGCCAGCGAGTGTACCATTGTTCGAGTGACGTGAGCTGCCTTTGGACAATAGTTAGTGCAAAATTTAAATTGGAAGATTGGTAAACTACCGCAGTGTCGTCCGCATAAAGCTGCACATGAGCATGTTCGCGCGGTATATCGGCTGTATACACATTATAAAAGAAGGGAGAGAGGGGTGAGCCCTGCGGTACCCCAGCTGTGAGTTCCCGAGTAGAAGACCTCGCCCCATCTATCGCGACAAAAAATTTTCGGCGCCATAAATAATGGGCCACCAGATGAATATATGTGTCCGGAAAATTAAAAGTCACAAATTTTTTAATTAGGCCAGGAATCCAGACTTTGTCGAAAGCTTTCTCCGCGTCTAGCATAGTTGCTACTGTGAACTTCGCTCGCGAGTTAAATCCATCAGTGGCATCTTCAACAAGCTTGATTAATGGATGAGATGTGGAGTGGCCACTCCGAAAACCGAATTGATTATCTGGGATAATGTTATGTTGGTCGGAATGCTCTTTAAGTCGTTTTAATAAAATTTTTTCAAAAATTTTGCTAGTGCTATTTAAAAGGCTAATAGGGCGCCTATTTTGCGGTAAAGACGCATTTTTCCCTGGCTTTGGAATCGTAATTACTTTCGCGAGTTTCCACTCGGAAGGATAAGTTTTTAAAATAAAAATAGCATTCAAAATATTTAAAAGATATTCGAGTGCTGAAAATGGTAATTTTTTGAGTGATTCGAAATTAATTCCATCAGGTCCGCCTGCTTTATTTTGAGGTCGCGATTGAATTGTTCTTAATAGTTCGTGGATTGTTATAAGTTCCGGCTCTATTTGCGTGGCTGTTTGTAGGTAATTATTTACCGCGACTGTAGTGGTTCGAGTAAATTGAGGGTCGTTTACATCCTCATTCGGCGAAAATTGTTTCTCAAAAATATCCGCGATCGCATTTGCCTTGTCGGCCGCGTCATATTTTATGCCCGTGTCCGTAATTATTGCGGGAGTAGAAATAAATTTATTATTGCCTCTTAATGTGCGCGTGAGGCGCCACATTTGCCGAGGCTGTGTAGCGACTTCCGTTACTAGATTCCCGAATTTATCTATTTTTAATTGTTTAAGTTTTCGAGTAACTTGCGCTTTTAGGCGATTGTATTCCGTCCTGGCTTGCGGTGTTCGCGTTCGCTGATAGTTATTTCGCGCCTGACGTTTTAAAATGATTAAAATATCGACATCTGGATAGTTAATTCTTGTAAATTCTCTTTTGTTCATTAATTTCGTGTGTGTTTTGCGCACGTCTGTAATCGTGTCAGTAAACAATTTAACATGCGTGTCAAGTTCTTCGGGAGTGTTTATCGTCGGTGGTTCAATAAAAATTGTTTCTAAATCATCGCGAAATTTGTCCCAGTCGGTAACTCCGAAAGTTCGGTTAAAAATGGCCGCGCAAAACTGGGCATCAAAAGTCAATTGTATTAATACAGGAAAATGATCGGAGTCTAACTCATCTAATTTTTCGGAAGTAACTTGTGCTCCCGGAATGTTGGTAAAGGCTATATCTAAAATTTCCGGCATGCCCCCATTAGTTGGGTAGCTAGTCGGCGAATTTGGAGCAAAAATTTCGTAATTATTTCGAGCCGCATGCTCAGTTAAATTTCTCCCCGCTGGGTTTGTATTTCTGCAACCCCAGTCTTCGTTTTTACTATTTAAATCACCAGCTATGAAAAAGTGCTGCATTGGATTTATTAGTTTATTTAAATCGCTAATCAATAAAGGCTTGTTCGGTGGTTTATAGACTGCCGACATACAGACGTGCGCATTTTTGTTACGAATATTTATGCTGGTGGCCTCAATGTGCTCTAAGCCAGTTATTTTTATAGGGTGATGATTTATGCCGTGCTTAATGAGAATGGCTGTACCGCCCCCTAGGGTGTCGCGGTCGGTTCTATAGGTTGTATAACCACTGATATTAAAACGATGGTGAGGCCTTAATTTTGTCTCAGAAATTAATGCCACATCTATCCCGTATACGAAAAGACATTGTTCTAATTCGTAGGATTTGGCACGAATGCCATTTGCATTAAAATTAAGGATTTGTAGTGTTTTCCCCCTGTCTACAGCCATTTACTGAAGCACTTTCGCGAGGGCCTCCAGCAAAATGGTCTGACGCTGTTTTGTATTTTGCGCGGCGCGGATGCGAGGGTAATATGGCTCCAAGGCCTGAACCAGGTTCCAGTAATCGCAGAGGCGGAGAATTTCAGCGAGTTCCCCCAGGCCTGTCACGGTTCTAGTTTCGTTTGCTTCTATCTGTGCTGCTGTTCGCTGCTCGCTCTTTTCTACACGCGCCTGAACGATTTCCTCGGCTGTGCGGCGCGGTGCACTGGGCCCAGCGACAGTGGAAGCGAAGGTCGCGCGAGTTTCCTGTCTGCTCGGTTGGCTGCCCTGCGCCCCGGTATGCGTGACGTCAGCGCGCGCAGCTACCTGCCCGGCCACCTGTGCGGGCCGTCGCGGGGGTGCCGGGGGGGGGAAGTTCGCGTGTGTCGCCTCTGGCGCGGGCGCTCGCGGCGCAACACGGGCTGCCTTCTGCGCTGCCTGCTCGGCTAAAATCTGCTTTCTAGCCTCGACGCGGTTTAAATATACCGGGCACTGCTTCCAGGCCGCGGTATGCCCTGTCGCATTACAGTTCGTGCACACTTTAGGCGCCTCCTCGGGGAGTGTGCACTGATCGCGAGGATGCGGGCCCGCGCATCGGATGCACTTAGGGACCTGACTGCAGTTCCCTGTCGTGTGGCCGAAGTCGCCACAACGCCTACACAGTGGGATGTCTTCCGGCCGGTTGCGGTATTTTTCTACTTTAATACCACTCGTGTAGTATAAAGTCTTAATTGAGTAGATGTCCCGCGCACTCGGGGCGACAGTGACAATAAACGATGATGACGGTTCGTAGGATTCACGGCCCGTATTTCTGTCAGTGAACTTGAAACTTAGTTGTTTGACGAACGTGACCTCGAAACCTAAGGCACGAAGTTCTGTTTTGAGAGCCTCCACTGGAGTGAAGCGACTGAGGTTCTTAATTACTACCTTTTCGCCGCGCTCGCTTGGCTGGGAGAAGGTGTGATGCGGAATGTTGTTGGCTCTGAGCCAATTGACGCCTTTTATTTCGTCGGCCTTTGAGTCAAAAGCGACCTTGACCTCTTGCCTCTTAGAAATTGTTAATCGGTTTTTGATACCGAGCTGCGCGAACACAGGCCCGATATTGCCGACCACTTGAGAATTTTTTATTACAAACGGCACTCGTTTGTAACGCGGGGCTTCGTGCCCTTGAGGTTGTTCGCTGCTGCTCGCGCCTGCATTATTTGATTTTCGGACTCGGCGCTTCTGAACAGTGAAGCCCTCGTCATCCTCACTTTCGCTACCGTTTTCGCTAGAGTTGGGGTCCTGCGCCCCTGAAACTTTTTTTGCATTGCTGCATCCTGGCTCGCTGCCTTCATGAGTGCGTTTAACGGCCGTGCCGCAGTCCATACGCTCCTCCTCCTCTCCTCCCATCGCAGTGGGTTGGCACCCTGCTTTGAAAAAAGCAGGGACCACCGTGGTAGCCCTGTTCGCGGTGTCGCGCGTCGCAGTTACTGTCCGCACTAACGCAGCCTGCCTACCCGACCTGTCACCTTCACACTGGCCACTGACCTGAGCTCCCTATGTAGAGAACCAGGCTAGGCTAAGAGTAGGACGTCCTACTCGTACCAGTGCGCGGTAAAGAGTGTGTGAGTGTGTGTGTGGCGCCCCGGCCGCTGGAAATTACTTTTGTTACACGTCCCTCCGCGGAGCGCGACCAATCACGAGCCGCGGAGCGCTCCGATTGGTCGCGCAACAAGAAGCCAAGAAAACTTTTCACGAAAAAAATTCAGTTCCCGTCTCACTCATCTAGCGACAGCGGCACAGCTCAGACCTACGATGCCCCCCAAGACGAGCGGTAAGGCAGCCAAAAAGGCGGGCAAGGCCCAGAAAAACATCTCGAAGGGCGACAAGAAAAAGAAGCGCAAGAGGAAGGAAAGCTACGCAATCTACATCTACAAAGTGTTGAAGCAAGTTCATCCGGACACTGGCATATCATCTAAGGCCATGAGCATCATGAACAGTTTCGTGAACGACATTTTCGAGCGCATCGCGGCAGAGGCCAGCCGCCTCGCCCACTACAACAAGCGCTCCACCATCACCAGCCGCGAGATACAGACGGCCGTGAGACTGCTGCTGCCCGGGGAGCTGGCCAAGCACGCTGTCAGCGAGGGCACCAAGGCTGTCACCAAATACACCAGCTCCAAGTGAGCAGGTCTGGTGTGCACATGCTTACATAAACGGTCCTTTTCAGGACCAAGAACATGATCATGAAAGGAAATGCTTCTGCTGCTGTTCTACAATTCCCTCAATCCCTATGATAGTAAATGTAAGCTTAACCAAGGCAGAAATATTTTCATTAAAAAAAGTCTTTAAGACGCATGGTTTACTGGCTGAGATATATATATATATATATTTTTTTTGCTTACTTCTGTGGTCATTAGTACATTGCTACAAATATATTTATATATATAAAAAAATAAATAAAAAAATCCTTTCTATTTAATTTAGTTAGATCATATATCAATATTAATGGCAAAGACCAGTTGCATCGATTCACTTTGAAAATAATTCCATTTGTGCTAAAACTGGACACAGTAAAAAAAAAAAAAAAAAAAAACTGAAAAAAAAATATATATATACACACACACACACACATAATTCGAATTCATATTATGCTTAACTGCGTTTGAATTTGCAATCATGCACAAGATGTTTTGTACTTCGAAGTAAAAACAACATAATGTACTATTTAACTACCCACAGTACAAATGGATCCAAAAAAAAAGTGAATTTTCATGCAGACGAAAATGCTTACATTTATTCTATTTATATTAAGTACCCATTACTAACAGCTTATACTGGGTGGAATACAACAGTTGACATGATTTTACTTATATGGCAATTTAATATTTAACCAAAATTAATGGTAAACTAATATTTTAAAGTGTCATTTATGGCCCCTTACCTTCAGCATGTTTGCTTCCTTGCACACAAACGAGGACAAACACATCACCCAACTGAAAAAAAAAAAAAAATTTCACTTGCATCACAAATAATTTAAAATTTTTCACCACATGAAGTAAATATTTCGCAATAAAAAAAAATATAGCCCTAGGACTCGTGTGCACACCTTTTCTTCCCCACATCGCACACGCAAACAAAACTTCCAAATTATTACAAAATCACTCGATTATTATACATACATAAACACACATGTATTTTCCGAATAAGTGAGAAATGCAGGCCGATGAAAGTCAAATTTCGTTTCGGAAATTAAATCTCGCACAACTACCGACACATAACCAAACTTGCGTACATTTACATAGCATTAACCCTCTAAATAATAAACAAATGAAAGCAGAAAAAACAACATCGCTACCCACCGCGCGCGCTCCTGGCGGCGGGAGTAGGAACTACTTTGCACACAGACCGACATAGCCCCCTGCCAAAAACAGTAAAATAAATAATATATATAAGTCTTTTGGCGGGAAAAAATTTCTCAACCGCCTGGGAGCACCCTAGTGTGTGCCTGTCTTTAGGTTATGTTACTTTTAACTTCATTTTCTACAGGCAGACGCGAGGGTGCTCGCCCATTATTTTTATTTTTTTAAATTCTTTCCTACCTTTGGTGTGCCATGCAAGAATTTATCGTCAAAATGGCGGCCCCGAGTGCAAATTTCTCGTCTGCACTGCTGGCTGGATGATTATGTGATGTTTTGAAGGAGGGTGTTTTTTTTTTGTTTGGATTTTGTGTGAGGGGGGGAGGGGGCTGGGCTAGCTTTTTTTTTTTTAAATTTTCTAAACATTCATCTCTTATGTAACAGTGTTCAGCATTAAAAAATTTAAAAGAAGAGGCACTTACTCATCAATTTCAAAACAGCCTATGAAGAAAAATAAAAAAAATTTAAATTCATTCCAGTTTTATACATTCATGATTTGATCACATGTATAACTTTTCTTTTTTATTACCTTATTTAATTTTATTATTATTACTACTATTGCTGCTACAACCTAGAAGATACCTCAGTGATACTAATACCTGCTGGTAAAGTTAAAGGTTTCACCTTTCTTTCTTTAAACATATCACAATACCTTTCTTGAGTTAAATATTATCTAATGGCTTTAAGAAGTTATGGTAATGTTCATCAGTTATAGAGTGTGGGTTTGTGTGTGTGTGTGAGAGTGTATTTTGAAGAGGGCTTTGGTGGTTGGGATGGTGAGGGTGGTGGGTGTTGTGTTTGGGGAGGGGGGGGGGAAGTAAAAGAGTGTTCATTACACGATTTCTCCTGTTGTTTGTAACAATCACACCTGGTATAGCTATTTCGAGTGGCAAATACAAACTGCAAAAAAAAAACATCTATATCATTGCCAACGGCCATATCACGATGAACACACCGGTTCTCGTCCGATCACCGAAGTTAAGCATCGTCGAGCGTGGTTAGTACTTAGATGGGTGACCGCTTGGGAACACCACGTGCCGTTGGCACTACTATTTTGCACCCTACAGAAAAAAATTTTTTTTTTAAAAATTTCAATTTTAAATTTTTTTTTCCCCCACAATCACCACATTTCCCCCCCCCCCCCCTAACACACACACTCACTCTCTCTCAATCAATCAATCAATCAATCAATCAATCAATCAATCAATCACTCACTCACTCACTCACTCACTCACCCACCCAGTAGCTGTGAATCTTTGCATGTGTATACCTCATACAAAATTCAAAGTGAAAAAATAAATATATAAGTGTATATGTATGTATGTATGTATGTATGTATGTATGTATATATGTATATATATATATATATATATATATATATATATATATATATATATATAAACACACACACACACACCTATTTTGAAGTTTCTCTGTTTCAGTGGGCAGTTATGTATAATAATGAGAGATTCAAAAAGACGTTGATAACAATGTCATCAATGCCTGTTTAGTGTGCTCATTTGTTGGATGGTCGGCAGCAATACTAGAGGTGGTACAGCTGTAACCTGTAAAATTGTACCTGCAATGTGTTGTGTATGGAAAAAAATAAAAATTATATCATCTAAATTTTTGTTATCCAACAATAACCTTCCCATCAATGCATGATGTCACAGTAGCCATAGCTCTACTCTTTCTGCCATATAACATTGGGGGAAAAAAAAAAAAAAAGGAGCTATTAGAATAATAACAAAAGATAAAAAATCATCTAACTGCAGACCAAAATTCAAAAAACTTAAAGTCCTGACTGCCATAAATGAATACGTTCTAGAAACTTTTTATTCATTCTTAAGAAAAAGAAGAAAAAAAAAATTATTATTTTTTTTTTTTTTTTTTTTTTTAGATATTCGCACATAGGTATAACACCAGAAATGCTAGTAAATTGAGGATAGTTGAACATAACACTAGGCGATTTGAAAATGGACTAAATTACTTGGGAGTAAAACTTTACAACTTAATATCACAGAAAATAACTAAAACAATTTACCAGTATTAAAAAAAAAAACAGTAAAAAAAATTCTTCTAGAATATCCTACCTACCCTCTGAAGCTATTCTTTAATTTGATTGATAATAGAGAAATTGAACTGTTAATTTGTTGAATGGACTTGTGATAACAGCTGCTTCATGTTTTGCATAAAGTTAAATTGTGTAACATGTTATGTATTTTTTTTTTTGAAATTTTTTTTCTTGGTAACTTGCATCATGTAAATATTAATTGTCTGCACATACATGTTCTATATCCCGGAGCCTTGACTCCACGTGGGATCAACAGAACAAAAATACAAAAAAAAAAAAAAAATCCAGCTCACTAATCTAGGTGCATTTTGCTAACAATATTTGGAATATATATATATTTTTTTTTTGTGTAACATGCAAATTCTGTATTATTCTGCACACATTATTTATAATCTTCTATCATTTTCTTAGATAATAACTATTAATTCATAAAATAGATTGTGTGTGCATAACCTCCTGGAAACATTTGCACTTACCTCCTACTTTACTTTTTCATTTAAGCAATCCTATTCGCATGTATACACTTAGGTTGCAGCATCGAAATTGTGTAAAATTCAAAGTGTGTATTGCCTGAAAAAAAAAAAAAAAAAAAAAAAGACATACCAAATATTTGCATACAGCGACACACTACATATTTGCACACAGTGGAGTTTTGCGGTAATTAACCTAGCACAATTTACCACACGCAATCACACGCCCGCGATGAGATAACACACTCGCTGTTTTCCTGTTGACCGGCACGAGGAGTAAGAAAAATTGATATTTACACGAGCACACACTCCCACACTAGTCACAACGTCGGTCATCAAGTTGTGTTGAAAATTCCTGTAGCCTCTGTTTTCCCAAATGATTTCACTTAAAATTTCATTTAACAAGACCATAAACAAATTTACAATACTAATTTCTTAAACAAACACTTCAGCGAACAAGTGACTGTCGCATTCATTACAAAGCTTACAACTTAACAGATGTTTCCGATGTGAAATAAAATAAGAAAATGTTTTACAACCAACCTAGAACATTTAGTCAAAACGTTTTTGTCCTGGTTTATGATTATTTTCCGTGACATGAATGTTTCAAAACTAATAAAAATACGAATGCAGCCAAATATAATGAAGTTAGCACATAAAAGACGACTTAAAATATTTCATTTTTCGAGAATTGGCAGAGCAAGAACGCACAGGTCCAACGGAAATTTCTTTAAAGATAAACGACCATCGGACAAAAACACCCCCTCCCCTCATCCTCAAAAATACGTGAATAATATACTTTTTCAATTATATTTTTATCGTTTTTTTTTTTTTTTTTTTTAATATACTCATTAAAACTTCAAAATAAGCAGGTACTCGTGTGTTTTTCTCTCTACAATGTACCTGATCTCGGTGCGTAAACCTACATCATTTAGAGATGGAATTAATGTACACATACAAGTAAAATTTTGTTCCATTGTAAAATTGAGAGAAAGAAGGTTTTCCAAACGCATTAAGTATGGAGACTTTAAATAAGATTACGAGCTTATAAATGTTTGCAACGAAATAAAGTGACCATGTATCTGCAATTTCAAAAATATTTTTGCTCTGCTAACCTCACATGCAAGCAAGTAAAAATAACCTCACAACTTACTTACCTCTCTCAATTTCGCAGTACCAAAACATAGAAGGGATAAATAGGATAGTTTTTATTCGAAATCCTGCAAGAGTTTTAATTTTTATTAAAATATTTCTCCAATGTAGCATGTGTGTGGAATACTTCATCAGCAACTTGCATCTGCACCTTGAGTGAATTGAAGGGCAGCCAGTTTTAAAAGCTAAACAGAAACTGCACTCTTGAGAATGCATCAGATCCAAGTGAAATGCTTGTTGTGTGTACAGTTAAAAGTTTTATTATTCACACAATGAAAATGTAAACAAAATTTACTCACAATAATAATCACATCATCCTTGGAGGTGCACGAAGAAAGCCATTCCAGGTGGCACTGAACAAGGTGATTTGCTAGTGCTTCCACAGCAAACAGCCTTCATGAAATTATCTCCACATTTTCAGCATACTATACACTAAAGTATACCTAAGTTAATTTAACCATTTTCAAGTGATTCCAGCACAAATTACGTATTTGATTCCTTGAATAACATCTGCAAATGAAAAGTTCCCTGTTTGGTGTAGCAGTAAATTTAAACAGCTCGCAGTGCAAATTAAACAGTGCAGCTGCCATAAAAAAATTACACTATTAGTGGAACTGCCCATTATGTCATCGTAGACTGCTGACATTTAGAAAACATTGAAAAATCAGTGCTAAAGAAGCCCTACATTACTTTCGCTGTCCAAAGTGCGCTGCTCCCTACGTGAGCAAGGCATCGAGAATTTTCTGAACCGTCCGCAACCAGAAAATTGGGTAACCAGATATTTGCAGAGAGAAAAATTTTATTTTCACTTTGCTCTTGCATTCTGTAGGATCAGTCTCGTCATGGCAGATACCGCAGCAGCGACTGCAGCACCAGCTGTTGCCCCATCACAGGCAGCTTCCCCGAAGAAAGGCAAGGCTGCGTCGAAGAAGCCACGAGCCAAGCCCGCGCACCCGCGCACATCTGAAATGGTGGCCTCTGCGATCAAGAGCCTCAAGGAAAGGGGCGGCTCATCACTGCAAGCCATCAAGAAATACGTCGCCTCTACCTACAAAGTAGATGCGGAAAAGCTGGCACCTTTCATCAAGAAATACTTGAAGGCAGCAGTGGCTAGCGGCGAGCTTGTCCAAACCAAAGGCAAGGGTGCGTCTGGCTCCTTCAAGCTGGCTTCAGGGACCACCGGTGCTCCGGACCAGCCCAAGGCTCCAAGCGGCAAGCGTGGTGCAGCTGCCCCTAAGGAAAAGAAGCGATCCGTAGCCAAGAAGGCAGCGGTGGGCAAGAAACCAGTCAAGAAGACTCCGCCTACAGCAGAAAAGAAAAAAAAGGCAGCAGCTGCAACCCCCAAGCCCAAGAAGGCACCTTCAAAGGCAAAAAAGGTGTCCAAACCTCCCACGAAGAAACCCCGTGCTCCAAAGCCAAAGAAGGTTGCCCCAAAGAGCAAGTCGCCCAAGAAAGCAGCCCCAAAGCGGAAATGAAGATGCCAGCAGGACCGCTGGCACTTTCTGTGGCACTGTACCACCTTATCGGCCCTTCTAAGGGCCAACAATACTAGTCATGAAGGTATCAGTTGTTGCAATCATTGCCTCCTATAGCCACACCTCTGCCGTTAGGTAAAATTCTGGTTAAAAAATTTCTTATGGTATTTGAAGCGGGGGAAATAAATAAATAAATAAAGAAATTTATCAATTACATTGTGTGTATAGTTTAGGTGCAAAATTATTTAAAGTTTTTAAGCAGGAAAACGTCTTACAAACATCTCACTCTTATTTCAGCATATATATATATATACACATATATACACACACACACACACATATTTTTTTTGTAAGGATTAGGTCTCAGGGTATTAATGGTGAACTTTATGCTGCTGCTGCTGCTGCTGCTGCTGATGGTGCTGCTACTGCAGACAGGCACTGTTTGAAGAGTTTTTATTTCCTATGCAGAATACATTGCATTGTGTGCAAATCTTTTGTGTACAATATAAACAACCACCTCAAAACACAGACACTATAACTGTGTTTTTCCAAATTCTTATTAATGTAATATATTATTGGCTGGGTAAAGGTCAACGACAGCTAATAGGTACAAAAAGCCAGACAACTGTTTTCCTTTCAAATTTGACAGTTATTTTTAGCCCTAATAAGGGCTGTTTTTTTTTTTCCCCCTTGCAAAAAAAATGGCAAGGAACTCAAGCACGCTCGCCACGGATACGCCGGGCAAGCTGGATGTCCTTGGGCATGATGGTGACCCTCTTGGCGTGGATGGCGCACAAATTGGTGTCCTCGAAGAGCCCCACC
>NW_026962503.1:105000-125000 GCF_032445375.1 Bacillus rossius redtenbacheri | reverse complement strand
CGGGAGGGGCGGCCGGGGACGCCAACTAGGGCGGCCGGTGGGCCTGGTAGTCCAGGAGACGACGGTGCGGGTAAGGGAGGGTGGGGTCGTAGGCGGCAATGGCAGCCACAATGGGCAGGCGGGAGCGACGGATGGAGCGGTAAAAACGATCGGCCTGAGTTGTGATCAGAAGGGTGAGCGGCGGGAGGGAGGTGGCATCCAGAAGGGCAGGAATGGGGGTCCACCGGGGGCGGCCGAGCAACATGCGAAGGGAAGAGTGAAAAAAGACGAGGAGTGGGCGGAAGGCTGTGGGGGAGGCGTGCGCCCACACAGGGGAACAATACAGCAGAATGGAAAGGACGTAGAGACGAAAAAGTGTGACACGATCGGAAGAGGGAAGAGGACAAGTCGGCCTGAGGATAGGCGCCAGGGCAAAGAGGGCACGCCGGGCCGACGAAACGGAATCAGCGAGATGCGCGCCCCACCGCAAACCAGAGTCCAGGCGGACACCCAGGTACACCACCGACGGGGACCAGGGTATCGGCACCCCCTGGGACACCACGGCGGGCGGGGGGCGAGGGAAACGGCGGGTGAAGAGGGTCGCCCGGGACTTGCCGGCATTCGCCCGGATTCCCCATGAGTGATAGTATGAGGAGATGAGTGACACCGCCGCCGTGAGGCGGGCGGGAATGTCGGAAACAAGGCGAGATGAGGTGGAGATGGCAGTGTCATCTGCATAGAGGGTGAGAGTGCAATGGGGGGGGACCGGTATGTCGGAAGTGTAGAGGGAAAAAAGCAGGGGCGACAAGATCGCTCCCTGAGGGACACCGGCAGGAACATGGCAGGACTGCGAAAAAGATTGGTCGACACGGACACGAAATGAGCGATGTGAGAGAAAGTTATAAAGAAGATGAATGAGAGCAGGAGGAAAGCCCTGAAACGCCAGCTTCAGAAGGAGCGCGTGATGGCTGACGGTATCAAAGGCCTTGGACAGATCAAGCAGAACAACACCAGTGTGCTGGAAGGAGGTGAAGCCTTCGGTGATTTGGTCAACGACGCGCGCCACGGCGTGTTGCGCCGACAGCCCGCGCCGAAAACCAAACTGAAATGCAGGAAGGGGACCGAGAGGGGTGAGATGAAGCTCCAACCTACGGAGGATGATTCTCTCGGCCACTTTAGAGAGGACTGACAGGAGGCTGATGGGCCTATAGCCCGCGGGAAGGTGAGCGTCTGCACGCGACTTTGGAATGGGCACAACGGTCGCAGCCCGCCACGAGGTAGGGAAGTGACCCGTGAGGAAGATGCCATTAATGATTTTGGTGAGAAACACGGTGGCCTTCCGGGAAAGGGAGAAGACCAGCCGCGGATGGATGTGGTCGGGTCCAGGGGCAGAGCGAAGCTTGAGATGAGAGGTGACACGGAACACTTCCCCTGGGGTGGTCAAGGGAATATCACCAGGTCGTGGAGGGGGAGGTGGGGTATAGTGGACCGGGAGGAGCGACGTGACCCCTGGCGGGAGTGTGGGGGTAAAAGATGAATGGAAGAAGCCCGCCAGGAGTTCCGCCTTCTGGGCAGGGGACTCACACAAACCCCGTGGTCCCCCGTCCAGAGGCGGCATGACAGACGAGGTGGAACGAAGGCCCCGTGCATAGCGGAAGATGGAACCGGAACGAAATGACAGTGACTGGATGTGTCGGACCCGCTCCGCTGCCAGCGATTCGGTGATGAGCCTCCGGCAGCGCGCCCGAAGATCCACGTACTCCCGCCAGCGGTCCCCCGTCCGGCGATACTGCCAGCGCCGTCGAGCGGCATTGCGGGCCGAAATGAGCTGGCGCAGAGACGGCGGGAAGGGCGCGCCCCGCACGAGCGGGCGACGACAGGGAATGGAGGCCCGTGCAGCAGCCAGGATCGAGTCCGTGAGGATGGACACGTGCTCGTCCAACTGCTGCCGGGAGGAGATGTGAAAATGAAGGTTGAGTGTGCCGTCCAGATGTGCCCGATAGGCGGCCCAGTCGGCACGAGCGAAATCGAAGGAAGTGGGGGACACAGGAGGAGGGCGGGAAGCCGCACGCACGAAACCGATGACCGGTGTATGATCGGAAGTGAGCTCGGCGCGAGCCGAGAGCCCCGACATGGCCACCGGGCCCACCGTGATAACCAAGTCGAGGACACTCGGCCGTTGCCGGATGTGACACGGAATGAACGTGAAAGATGGGGGTGAGTGAAGGGTGAGTGCCGGGGAACCCTGGACGACACGAAGGAGCTGAATACCCCGATTGCTCGTGGACAAGCAGCCCCAGTCGCGATGCCGGCAATTGAAGTCCCCCCCTACCACCACCCGGGCATCCATGCGGAATAACGTCTGGAGGCCGCGGGCCGGGAACGGGCCGTGCTCGGGCAAGTAGACCGAGCACACAGTGAGGGGGTGTGGGATGAGGCGGAGGCGGGCAGCCACCGCCTCCACATTTAGAAGCGGCGGGAGCGCGCGCGGGTGATGGGGAAGGGATTCGCGGACAAGGAGGGCAACCCCGCCCCCCCGCGCATCCCTATCCCGACGGATGGTGGCATACCCAGGTGGGGAGAAAGGATGCTGGGGCTTCAGCCAAGTCTCGGTCAAACAGACAATGTCAGGATGGTGGGCATGTAGGAAATGGAAGAAGTCAGCCTGCTTGGAACGAACGCCATGGGCGTTCCAGAGGACCAGTTTAAGGGGGGGCGGAGAACACACCCTGCAAAAAGGCGAGGACGGTGCGGAAAAATATTTCTGCCTGAAGAAGAGGGGAAGAGGCTTGGGAGATGTGGTAGATGCCCGTGGCAAACAACTGCAACCACGGGAGGAGACGGAGGTGCTGTAGCCAGTTGTAAGTCTCAAAGAAGGCCGAGAAGGGGATGTGGGAAGACGAGGAGAGGGAAGCAGACGGAAGGAAGGAAGGTGCGCTGCGAGACGATGCCTCACCGGCCGAAGAACGGGCGGGGCAAGCGGATGGAGGCGGACCAGGCGGATGTTCGAGTGGAGGGGGAGGCTGCTGCGGCCCGGTGAGACCTACCGTGGGGTGAGAATGGGGCGGGCCCTGGAGTGGGGAAGGCGAGTGAGAGGGAAGGTCAGAATGAGGCAAATGGAGGGAGGCCCGTGAGGAGGCAGCCAGTGGGGGGGTGGCCTCGGAGGGCGGGTCAGGCTGACCCGGGGACCGGGAGCCCACCGGGCGGGTGTCAGACAGCCTCGAACCCGAGGGCAGCCCCTGGGAAGGAGCAGCAGGTGGGCCCCTCTCGGGAAGAGGGGGAAGGGGGGCCGAAGCCGGTTCAAAGGCCATGGGGACCGACGCAGACCCTGCACCCCATCCCGGCGGCCGATGCGAGGACCAGACTACAGGCGGGGCGGCCGGAAGGAGAGGGACGGGGCGGGGCCCTTGCGTGGCGAAGGGGGCCTGAGGGGCAGGTGGAAGCTGTGCCGCAAAAGGAGTGGGCCCCAGAAACAGCGGAGGACCGGCAACAGACGCCGCATAGGAGTGCGTCCCCGGAGGACGGTACGAGGATGGAGGGCGCAAGGACGGAAAGTCATCTGGAGGCACGGCAGCCATGGATGGCCGGGAGGGAGCGGCGTCCTGGAGGTGGTGGCGTGGCGGCTGGGGCCGTGGCAGCTGCTGAAGCGAAGGCCCCTTCCGCCGCAGCTGCTGCTCGAGGAACTTCAAGTAGGAGGGGCAGGTGCGGGCGTTGGCCGGATGCTGCCCCTCACAGTTGACGCAGCAAGGCGGCTCCTCCGGGGTCTTCGGGCAGGCGCCGTGGGCATGCTGCCGGACGCAGCGGAGGCAACGGAACGGGTGGCCACAGTCCTCCACCCGGTGCCCCCACCGCTGGCAGTTGTGGCATTGGAGGGGGCGGGATCCACCCCGAAACTCCTCCCACTGAATGCGGAGCCCAGCCAGGTGTCTCAGGGCGCGGGCCTTCGCCAGCTGAGCGGCATCCGGAAAGACAAGGAGGAACCGGATTACACCGCGGTCCGCCGCCCAGTCCGGCGTCAGGCGACGGAGGGAGTCCGGGCGGACGCCCTCCTCAGCCAGCTCCTCCCACACTGACGCCTCCGCGGCAGTGGGGGGCAGACCAGCCAGGACTAACTTCGGTTTGGCGCGGCCTGCCACCGGGAAAGTATGGCACTGGATCCCATGGGTGCGGAAATACTCCATGAGCACCGCCCTGTCTTGAAGAGAGGTGGGGTGGTACCGTGGGTACCCCCGCAGGTAGTCCACCGTAAAGTCCCCTTGAAGTTTACGGCGCAACTCGCGGTTGCCCCGCAGTGCATCGGCGGTGAGGCGGGTGGCCACAACGATGGGTGGAATACGCTTGACGCGTGGCTCAGCAGAGGCCGGACCACCTGGGGGCACCACTGGGGTGCGCGGAGCCGAAGAGGTGGCGCACGAAGACACCGGTGGCGCCGCAACCACCCCGGCAGCCGGACGGCGGGGCACTGGGTCAGGTGGGGCCCGGGGGTCGGCAGGAGAAAGGCCCAGATGGGGCTCCGCTGCCCCGACGGCTTGAAATGGGGGATCAGCGTCAGCAACCAAAGGGGAAAGCAGGGCCGGCGGGCGGCCCCCCGACACGGCGCAGATGGCGACCGAGGTGGTGGTCATCACAGTGGACATGGTGGTAACCGTCGCCGCACTCCGAGGCGTGTGGCAGCTGGAAACGGTGGGTACCGGTCGGGGGGCAGACAGCGATCCTGAGGACAGCCCACGCCAGGTCTCCTCGACCTGCCGAATAAGATGGATGTCCGGCTGGGAGGCAGAGCGGGAGGCGGGCCCCCCACCAGCATCCGCCACCTCCTCCGCGTCAATGCGGTGAAGATCATTAGGCCAGGAAGGCGTGCGGCCATGCGACCAGGGGCGTTCCACCCCCGCCGCGACAGCGTCAATGATGGCCGCCACATGCGCATCCGCCTGCCGCTTCGTGTGGAGAACCTCCGCCTGCTGTTGGCGGCGGTGTTCCCTGGTGTCAGCCCGGGAGATGGCACGAGAAGATGGTGTGCTGCCACCAACCCCATCAGGGCGAGGGCCCGCAAAGTATTGGCGCCGAACCATCGCCTTGGCAGCGTCCTTGCTGTACTTGCTGTTGCGGCGGTCGGCAGCACCTTGCGAAGAGGGTTCGGCCGAGAGAACGTCAGCCTCCGAGTCTGAGGAGGACGAGATGACGTTGGAGCGGTGCCCGCCCGCTGCGGCCCAGTGCTTACCAGGCATGACAGACGGCGGCGGCAAGGATGGCGGGGCCGCAAGAGACTGATGGCCCACCACAATGGCGTTCGGAGAGGCAGGAACCACGTCGCTGTCCATTTCCAGTTGGGACCACAAATTTATGGTGCAGAAAATCGGGACCACATAATTGGGACCACAAAAATAATAATTGGGACCACACAATCGAAAGGCGAGTCCAGGCCCAATCGATTAATCGAAAGTATCCAAGATTGTTTACATAATGACAAGTGAACAGAAACACTGATTAAAATTAAACGACGCCGCGCCGACACTCACAAACGTTTGTGCAGGTGCACAAATGAATACAGAACACAAAAAACACCACTTCGAAGGCGAACTGAAACCACAAACACCGAAACGAGGCAAGAACACTGGAGCGATCGCAAACACTACTGCCGAAGCGAGTCTTGGATTTCCCCTTAACCTTTCCTCCTTTTCCTCTGCCAGACATGTTGAGTTATAGGCTGTACACTGGTCCGCAACCTACGAGAAAGTGGCGCCCCGGCCGCTGGAAATTACTTTTGTTACACGTCCCTCCGCGGAGCGCGACCAATCACGAGCCGCGGAGCGCTCCGATTGGTCGCGCAACAAGAAGCCAAGAAAACTTTTCACGAAAAAAATTCAGTTCCCGTCTCACTCATCTAGCGACAGCGGCACAGCTCAGACCTACGATGCCCCCCAAGACGAGCGGTAAGGCAGCCAAAAAGGCGGGCAAGGCCCAGAAAAACATCTCGAAGGGCGACAAGAAAAAGAAGCGCAAGAGGAAGGAAAGCTACGCAATCTACATCTACAAAGTGTTGAAGCAAGTTCATCCGGACACTGGCATATCATCTAAGGCCATGAGCATCATGAACAGTTTCGTGAACGACATTTTCGAGCGCATCGCGGCAGAGGCCAGCCGCCTCGCCCACTACAACAAGCGCTCCACCATCACCAGCCGCGAGATACAGACGGCCGTGAGACTGCTGCTGCCCGGGGAGCTGGCCAAGCACGCTGTCAGCGAGGGCACCAAGGCTGTCACCAAATACACCAGCTCCAAGTGAGCAGGTCTGGTGTGCACATGCTTACATAAACGGTCCTTTTCAGGACCAAGAACATGATCATGAAAGGAAATGCTTCTGCTGCTGTTCTACAATTCCCTCAATCCCTATGATAGTAAATGTAAGCTTAACCAAGGCAGAAATATTTTCATTAAAAAAAGTCTTTAAGACGCATGGTTTACTGGCTGAGATATATATATATATATTTTTTTTTTTTGCTTACTTCTGTGGTCATTAGTACATTGCTACAAATATATTTATATATATAAAAAAATAAATAAAAAAATCCTTTCTATTTAATTTAGTTAGATCATATATCAATATTAATGGCAAAGACCAGTTGCATCGATTCACTTTGAAAATAATTCCATTTGTGCTAAAACTGGACACAGTAAAAAAAAAAAAAAAAAAAAAAAAAAAAAAAAAAAAAAAAAACTGAAAAAAATATATATATATACACACACACACACACATAATTCGAATTCATATTATGCTTAACTGCGTTTGAATTTGCAATCATGCACAAGATGTTTTGTACTTCGAAGTAAAAACAACATAATGTACTATTTAACTACCCACAGTACAAATGGATCCAAAAAAAAAGTGAATTTTCATGCAGACGAAAATGCTTACATTTATTCTATTTATATTAAGTACCCATTACTAACAGCTTATACTGGGTGGAATACAACAGTTGACATGATTTTACTTATATGGCAATTTAATATTTAACCAAAATTAATGGTAAACTAATATTTTAAAGTGTCATTTATGGCCCCTTACCTTCAGCATGTTTGCTTCCTTGCACACAAACGAGGACAAACACATCACCCAACTGAAAAAAAAAAAAAAATTTCACTTGCATCACAAATAATTTAAAATTTTTCACCACATGAAGTAAATATTTCGCAATAAAAAAAAATATAGCCCTAGGACTCGTGTGCACACCTTTTCTTCCCCACATCGCACACGCAAACAAAACTTCCAAATTATTACAAAATCACTCGATTATTATACATACATAAACACACATGTATTTTCCGAATAAGTGAGAAATGCAGGCCGATGAAAGTCAAATTTCGTTTCGGAAATTAAATCTCGCACAACTACCGACACATAACCAAACTTGCGTACATTTACATAGCATTAACCCTCTAAATAATAAACAAATGAAAGCAGAAAAAACAACATCGCTACCCACCGCGCGCGCTCCTGGCGGCGGGAGTAGGAACTACTTTGCACACAGACCGACATAGCCCCCTGCCAAAAACAGTAAAATAAATAATATATATAAGTCTTTTGGCGGGAAAAAATTTCTCAACCGCCTGGGAGCACCCTAGTGTGTGCCTGTCTTTAGGTTATGTTACTTTTAACTTCATTTTCTACAGGCAGACGCGAGGGTGCTCGCCCATTATTTTTATTTTTTTAAATTCTTTCCTACCTTTGGTGTGCCATGCAAGAATTTATCGTCAAAATGGCGGCCCCGAGTGCAAATTTCTCGTCTGCACTGCTGGCTGGATGATTATGTGATGTTTTGAAGGAGGGTGTTTTTTTTTGTTTGGATTTTGTGTGAGGGGGGGAGGGGGCTGGGCTAGCTTTTTTTTTTTTAAATTTTCTAAACATTCATCTCTTATGTAACAGTGTTCAGCATTAAAAAATTTAAAAGAAGAGGCACTTACTCATCAATTTCAAAACAGCCTATGAAGAAAAATAAAAAAAATTTAAATTCATTCCAGTTTTATACATTCATGATTTGATCACATGTATAACTTTTCTTTTTTATTACCTTATTTAATTTTATTATTATTACTACTATTGCTGCTACAACCTAGAAGATACCTCAGTGATACTAATACCTGCTGGTAAAGTTAAAGGTTTCACCTTTCTTTCTTTAAACATATCACAATACCTTTCTTGAGTTAAATATTATCTAATGGCTTTAAGAAGTTATGGTAATGTTCATCAGTTATAGAGTGTGGGTTTGTGTGTGTGTGTGAGAGTGTATTTTGAAGAGGGCTTTGGTGGTTGGGATGGTGAGGGTGGTGGGTGTTGTGTGTGGGGAGGGGGGGGGGGGAAGTAAAAGAGTGTTCATTACACGATTTCTCCTGTTGTTTGTAACAATCACACCTGGTATAGCTATTTCGAGTGGCAAATACAAACTGCAAAAAAAAAACATCTATATCATTGCCAACGGCCATATCACGATGAACACACCGGTTCTCGTCCGATCACCGAAGTTAAGCATCGTCGAGCGTGGTTAGTACTTAGATGGGTGACCGCTTGGGAACACCACGTGCCGTTGGCACTACTATTTTGCACCCTACAGAAAAAAATTTTTTTTTTAAAAATTTCAATTTTAAATTTTTTTTTCCCCCACAATCACCACATTTCCCCCCCCCCCCCCCTAACACACACACTCACTCTCTCTCAATCAATCAATCAATCAATCAATCAATCAATCAATCAATCACTCACTCACTCACTCACTCACTCACCCACCCAGTAGCTGTGAATCTTTGCATGTGTATACCTCATACAAAATTCAAAGTGAAAAAATAAATATATAAGTGTATATGTATGTATGTATGTATGTATGTATGTATGTATATATGTATATATATATATATATATATATATATATATATATATATATATAAACACACACACACACACCTATTTTGAAGTTTCTCTGTTTCAGTGGGCAGTTATGTATAATAATGAGAGATTCAAAAAGACGTTGATAACAATGTCATCAATGCCTGTTTAGTGTGCTCATTTGTTGGATGGTCGGCAGCAATACTAGAGGTGGTACAGCTGTAACCTGTAAAATTGTACCTGCAATGTGTTGTGTATGGAAAAAAATAAAAATTATATCATCTAAATTTTTGTTATCCAACAATAACCTTCCCATCAATGCATGATGTCACAGTAGCCATAGCTCTACTCTTTCTGCCATATAACATTGGGGGAAAAAAAAAAAAAAAAAGGAGCTATTAGAATAATAACAAAAGATAAAAAATCATCTAACTGCAGACCAAAATTCAAAAAACTTAAAGTCCTGACTGCCATAAATGAATACGTTCTAGAAACTTTTTATTCATTCTTAAGAAAAAGAAGAAAAAAAAAATTATTATTTTTTTTTTTTTTTTTTTTTTTTAGATATTCGCACATAGGTATAACACCAGAAATGCTAGTAAATTGAGGATAGTTGAACATAACACTAGGCGATTTGAAAATGGACTAAATTACTTGGGAGTAAAACTTTACAACTTAATATCACAGAAAATAACTAAAACAATTTACCAGTATTAAAAAAAAAACAGTAAAAAAAATTCTTCTAGAATATCCTACCTACCCTCTGAAGCTATTCTTTAATTTGATTGATAATAGAGAAATTGAACTGTTAATTTGTTGAATGGACTTGTGATAACAGCTGCTTCATGTTTTGCATAAAGTTAAATTGTGTAACATGTTATGTATTTTTTTTTTTTGAAATTTTTTTTCTTGGTAACTTGCATCATGTAAATATTAATTGTCTGCACATACATGTTCTATATCCCGGAGCCTTGACTCCACGTGGGATCAACAGAACAAAAATACAAAAAAAAAAAAAAAATCCAGCTCACTAATCTAGGTGCATTTTGCTAACAATATTTGGAATATATATATATTTTTTTTTTGTGTAACATGCAAATTCTGTATTATTCTGCACACATTATTTATAATCTTCTATCATTTTCTTAGATAATAACTATTAATTCATAAAATAGATTGTGTGTGCATAACCTCCTGGAAACATTTGCACTTACCTCCTACTTTACTTTTTCATTTAAGCAATCCTATTCGCATGTATACACTTAGGTTGCAGCATCGAAATTGTGTAAAATTCAAAGTGTGTATTGCCTGAAAAAAAAAAAAAAAAAAAAAAGACATACCAAATATTTGCATACAGCGACACACTACATATTTGCACACAGTGGAGTTTTGCGGTAATTAACCTAGCACAATTTACCACACGCAATCACACGCCCGCGATGAGATAACACACTCGCTGTTTTCCTGTTGACCGGCACGAGGAGTAAGAAAAATTGATATTTACACGAGCACACACTCCCACACTAGTCACAACGTCGGTCATCAAGTTGTGTTGAAAATTCCTGTAGCCTCTGTTTTCCCAAATGATTTCACTTAAAATTTCATTTAACAAGACCATAAACAAATTTACAATACTAATTTCTTAAACAAACACTTCAGCGAACAAGTGACTGTCGCATTCATTACAAAGCTTACAACTTAACAGATGTTTCCGATGTGAAATAAAATAAGAAAATGTTTTACAACCAACCTAGAACATTTAGTCAAAACGTTTTTGTCCTGGTTTATGATTATTTTCCGTGACATGAATGTTTCAAAACTAATAAAAATACGAATGCAGCCAAATATAATGAAGTTAGCACATAAAAGACGACTTAAAATATTTCATTTTTCGAGAATTGGCAGAGCAAGAACGCACAGGTCCAACGGAAATTTCTTTAAAGATAAACGACCATCGGACAAAAACACCCCCTCCCCTCATCCTCAAAAATACGTGAATAATATACTTTTTCAATTATATTTTTATCGTTTTTTTTTTTTTTTTTTTAATATACTCATTAAAACTTCAAAATAAGCAGGTACTCGTGTGTTTTTCTCTCTACAATGTACCTGATCTCGGTGCGTAAACCTACATCATTTAGAGATGGAATTAATGTACACATACAAGTAAAATTTTGTTCCATTGTAAAATTGAGAGAAAGAAGGTTTTCCAAACGCATTAAGTATGGAGACTTTAAATAAGATTACGAGCTTATAAATGTTTGCAACGAAATAAAGTGACCATGTATCTGCAATTTCAAAAATATTTTTGCTCTGCTAACCTCACATGCAAGCAAGTAAAAATAACCTCACAACTTACTTACCTCTCTCAATTTCGCAGTACCAAAACATAGAAGGGATAAATAGGATAGTTTTTATTCGAAATCCTGCAAGAGTTTTAATTTTTATTAAAATATTTCTCCAATGTAGCATGTGTGTGGAATACTTCATCAGCAACTTGCATCTGCACCTTGAGTGAATTGAAGGGCAGCCAGTTTTAAAAGCTAAACAGAAACTGCACTCTTGAGAATGCATCAGATCCAAGTGAAATGCTTGTTGTGTGTACAGTTAAAAGTTTTATTATTCACACAATGAAAATGTAAACAAAATTTACTCACAATAATAATCACATCATCCTTGGAGGTGCACGAAGAAAGCCATTCCAGGTGGCACTGAACAAGGTGATTTGCTAGTGCTTCCACAGCAAACAGCCTTCATGAAATTATCTCCACATTTTCAGCATACTATACACTAAAGTATACCTAAGTTAATTTAACCATTTTCAAGTGATTCCAGCACAAATTACGTATTTGATTCCTTGAATAACATCTGCAAATGAAAAGTTCCCTGTTTGGTGTAGCAGTAAATTTAAACAGCTCGCAGTGCAAATTAAACAGTGCAGCTGCCATAAAAAAATTACACTATTAGTGGAACTGCCCATTATGTCATCGTAGACTGCTGACATTTAGAAAACATTGAAAAATCAGTGCTAAAGAAGCCCTACATTACTTTCGCTGTCCAAAGTGCGCTGCTCCCTACGTGAGCAAGGCATCGAGAATTTTCTGAACCGTCCGCAACCAGAAAATTGGGTAACCAGATATTTGCAGAGAGAAAAATTTTATTTTCACTTTGCTCTTGCATTCTGTAGGATCAGTCTCGTCATGGCAGATACCGCAGCAGCGACTGCAGCACCAGCTGTTGCCCCATCACAGGCAGCTTCCCCGAAGAAAGGCAAGGCTGCGTCGAAGAAGCCACGAGCCAAGCCCGCGCACCCGCGCACATCTGAAATGGTGGCCTCTGCGATCAAGAGCCTCAAGGAAAGGGGCGGCTCATCACTGCAAGCCATCAAGAAATACGTCGCCTCTACCTACAAAGTAGATGCGGAAAAGCTGGCACCTTTCATCAAGAAATACTTGAAGGCAGCAGTGGCTAGCGGCGAGCTTGTCCAAACCAAAGGCAAGGGTGCGTCTGGCTCCTTCAAGCTGGCTTCAGGGACCACCGGTGCTCCGGACCAGCCCAAGGCTCCAAGCGGCAAGCGTGGTGCAGCTGCCCCTAAGGAAAAGAAGCGATCCGTAGCCAAGAAGGCAGCGGTGGGCAAGAAACCAGTCAAGAAGACTCCGCCTACAGCAGAAAAGAAAAAAAAGGCAGCAGCTGCAACCCCCAAGCCCAAGAAGGCACCTTCAAAGGCAAAAAAGGTGTCCAAACCTCCCACGAAGAAACCCCGTGCTCCAAAGCCAAAGAAGGTTGCCCCAAAGAGCAAGTCGCCCAAGAAAGCAGCCCCAAAGCGGAAATGAAGATGCCAGCAGGACCGCTGGCACTTTCTGTGGCACTGTACCACCTTATCGGCCCTTCTAAGGGCCAACAATACTAGTCATGAAGGTATCAGTTGTTGCAATCATTGCCTCCTATAGCCACACCTCTGCCGTTAGGTAAAATTCTGGTTAAAAAATTTCTTATGGTATTTGAAGCGGGGGAAATAAATAAATAAATAAAGAAATTTATCAATTACATTGTGTGTATAGTTTAGGTGCAAAATTATTTAAAGTTTTTAAGCAGGAAAACGTCTTACAAACATCTCACTCTTATTTCAGCATATATATATATATACACATATATACACACACACACACACATATTTTTTTTGTAAGGATTAGGTCTCAGGGTATTAATGGTGAACTTTATGCTGCTGCTGCTGATGGTGCTGCTACTGCAGACAGGCACTGTTTGAAGAGTTTTTATTTCCTATGCAGAATACATTGCATTGTGTGCAAATCTTTTGTGTACAATATAAACAACCACCTCAAAACACAGACACTATAACTGTGTTTTTCCAAATTCTTATTAATGTAATATATTATTGGCTGGGTAAAGGTCAACGACAGCTAATAGGTACAAAAAGCCAGACAACTGTTTTCCTTTCAAATTTGACAGTTATTTTTAGCCCTAATAAGGGCTGTTTTTTTTTTTCCCCCTTGCAAAAAAAATGGCAAGGAACTCAAGCACGCTCGCCACGGATACGCCGGGCAAGCTGGATGTCCTTGGGCATGATGGTGACCCTCTTGGCGTGGATGGCGCACAAATTGGTGTCCTCGAAGAGCCCCACCAGGTAAGCCTCGCTGGCCTCCTGCAGCGCCATGACGGCCGAGCTCTGGAAGCGCAAGTCTGTCTTGAAGTCCTGGGCGATCTCTCGCACCAGGCGCTGGAAGGGCAGCTTGCGGATAAGCAGCTCGGTACTTTTCTGGTAGCGCCTGATTTCTCGCAGCGCGACAGTGCCAGGGCGGTAGCGATGTGGCTTCTTCACTCCCCCCGTGGCCGGCGCGCTCTTGCGAGCCGCCTTGGTGGCCAGCTGCTTGCGCGGCGCTTTGCCTCCAGTAGATTTACGAGCCGTCTGCTTCGTGCGCGCCATCGTGGTCCGTCTGCGCGTGCTGTAATTTTTTTTTTTTTTTTTTTTTTTGACAACAGCCCCTCCACGCTGAAGTCTGTCTCGCACAACCGAAGTGATTGCGAGTCCAACACCTAGTGGGAGTGATTTTACGGGAGGAATCTTAGTACGTTCCAGGTCTAGGACCTATACGCGTTTCGTAGTAAAGTAAGCCAATGGCTGGTGCCCTCCATCACTCTCGTGAGTGAGGCCACCTGCCCGCGAGTGAATTTAATATGCGAAACACTGCAGGGGCGCGGCAATTAGCGCCCCGGCAGTTCGCAGGGAGTAGCAAAGTGGGATGCAGTAGTAAAACCAGCGATCGCACTGGAGAAAAACCTACTGCCCGGTTTAAGAAGTTAGCGCTCGCCCGATGGCCCGAGGGGAAACGGGGAGCGGGATTTAGGTAGCATAGCCTACAGCTGCCGGGCCGCAGCAACTGTAGGCGGATGTAGCGGCCTGATGGCCTGTAGTGCGTGGCAGGCAGCACGCATGTTTAGGGCGACTCGGATGGTGAGGCCGAGTGCAATGAGTGGCTGAGGGCCGGCCTGCATATAGGCCCGACAGAGCACCCACAGGCTCGCTTTCGCGCGCGCGCCTGCAGAGGCCCTGCCGACTCACAGCGAACTGCGCGCCCCGCCCGCAGCCTGGCGGCCGCGCGCGGAACACGCAGCTCCGCCGCGCCTCTCGCGGCCGCGGCACGAACTCTCGCAGGCCCGCAGGCAAGCCAGAGCCCGCGCCGCGCCGCGCGCACTCGTGGTCGGGCAGCCTGTCGATTCTTCGCCTCTCGCTGTCCGCTTCTTTCTTCGTGCGTGCAGTTAGCCTTTCATGACATGGGGCAGGGCGATACCATTCACCCCCTAACTGACGCCACGGTATTTCGCGTTGCCCCCAGTTTTGTGTGTGACGCCAGCGAGCCATGAAAAGGGCTGCAGCGATCCCGACGGTCTGCTTCTGGCGAAACTTGTGTCTTCTCCAGGCCGCCCAAGCCACCAGTGACGCCTCTGATTGGTCCGCGAGTCAGTATTTGTGTATTCCTGACAACTCCAGCTGCTCATCACAGCTGGAGCTCCGCTATCCGCCACCCGCGGACGCGATCGGTAGCAGCCAGTCACTGCGCCCCTGGTACTCGGCCTACACAATGCATTTCGCCCCCCTTCCGCGCCGTCAGAGGCAATGAACCCCCAGGCGGAGCAGTCAGAGAGCTTCCTGCGATGTGTACACTGCGAGTCCCAGCGCCGATTCCTGCGCGTGCTGTAAAAATTTCAACAGTTTTGTTAAAGCTGTGGTGCACTGCGATTGGCCCGGCATCTCCATTGGCTGGCGAGAACAGCCAATCACAGCACAGAAGTCGATCCATAGAAACTAACGACAGAGGCGGCCGAGCAGCAGATTCAACCTAGCCTCCGAGCTGATCGGACGTCGGAGTGCGGCCTTGCCTCTTCGCTTCGCGTCGCGTCACCAGTAGCTCGTGGACACATGACTGGCAGCCGACCCGGGGAAGATTTTTAAATTCCTTAAGGGTCACCTCGAGCCTAGCCTGTTAAGGTCAGCGGCGAGCCAGTCATCCAGCGTATAGGGACACACGTTTAATAGTTTAACTGCACACAACACAGGTTTTTCAGTGGAGTTCCGTCTCTCCGACGACCAGGCCTCAGGGCCAGCCCTTGAGGGGGTCGGGGTCATGCCCGCGCAGGACATCCCTACCATTTCCCTTCCGGAAAACCTACCACCCGGCGCAGCCTTAGTTCAGTACGACGGCGGCAGTTTCCAGGTCACTGTGCCTGAACAGACTGTTCAAACTGACACCTCCCAGGACGTTACCAACATGGAAACAATTGAACAAACCCCCGCACAGACTGAACAGCCGCCTCCCGGCACAGTTAATGTCTCACAAGCAGCTTACTCCTCGTACTTGGAATGGCTGCGTAGCATGGAACGTAAGAAAAATGAACTGGAACGGAGAGAGGAGGAAAGAGGAGAAACAGAATGGCAAGAACAACGACAAAGACAGAGGAAAGTTCCGCTCGCAGCCAGGACTCGTACCATCGCGGTTTCGAACCGTTTCGCGGCGCTAGCTGAGAGCGCCGGCCCCCCGCCCGCGGCAGGGACCACCCACGCACTTATCGCAGACGCCGGCGCAGACGCCGCGTCAGCACCGCTTATCGCGCCCACCCAGGGCGCGCACAGACACGGCGAGACGACCGCCTCTCCCAGCACGCCGCGCGCCAACAAACCGAGAAAACACTCACTGAGGCTGATTGTTCCAGACCAAAGTCTGTACAACCAGCTCGTGTCGCGCATGAGAGTGCTGGCCCCCGGGGGCGCGCAGATTTCGCTCGTTCGCGAGGGGCTGCAAATCTCGTGTGAGCACGAGCAGGCCTACAAAGCACTAAAAACGTATCTTGACTCTGTTCCAATACCCTATTTCACCTATAGTACAGCCTCAGAACTTCCGCAAAAAGTTGTTATTAAGATGCCCCGCTCAACCCCAACTGAAGCCATCAAAGAGGACCTCGAGGCGCGCGGCTACACTGTCCTCGACGTCTATCAATTTAAAGCTAAATGCTCGGAACCTGCCGACCCCACAAACACCTGGGAGGAACCACTGCCCCGTTTCTGTGTGACTGCCTCAAAAAATGACACACTGCCGCTGCTCACCACTCTCAAAGTCGTCAACATGACAAAAGTTGAAGTGACACAGTACAAGAAACGCGTAACAGATGTAGCCCAATGCATGAACTGCTGGCAGTTCTTGCATACTAAGAATTTCTGCAGATTGGCCACTCGTTGCAAACACTGCGCCGGGCCCCATACCTACGCCGCCTGCCCCAACTTGGGCAAAAATCCCAACTGCGCCAATTGCAAAGGCAAGGGAGTGCACGAGGGCAACTCAAAGCTCTGCCCCGAATACCTGAGGCAAGTCCAGTTCAGACAAAATGTTGCGTCTTCGCACGCTGAGCCCGCTCTGCCTCGTGCACCACAGGATTCGCCAGCAAATTTCCCGCAGCTTCCTGCTCGCGCCCCGGCGCAACTTGTTCGTCCCACGCTTTCTTTTGCGCAGGCGGCACTCAACCCCCCGCAAACACAAACACGAAACATACAGCTTCCTATTCCCATGAAAAACCCGCCGATCCAGCCCACCGCAACTCCAAAATCACCCCCCTCCCCTCCATCCCTCCCCACCCCCGGACCATCTCCCTCAGGCGACTGCGCTGGCATCCAATCCTCACTTTCCGACCTCCGAGACCTCATGAATTTCCTCCGTGACGCCAACTTCGTGGCCTTTATGGCCCACATGAAACCTTACATGCTCCTCGCCAACTCAGTCGCCGACTCATCCATGAAGACCCTCCTGCTCGTGCAGGCCCTGACGACTTTCATGGGCTGCGAGTAATGGTAGTACATCCCGCAGCAGCGCATCCTGGCTCCCTTTCCCTGCTCTACTGGAACGCCAATGGCATATTTAAACAGTTATACGAGCTGGAGCGCGTATTAGAGATGTACGGCGTGGAGGTGGCCCTAATTAATGAAACTTTTCTTAAACCTAATAAACGTTTAATAATTAAAAATTATATTACTTACCGCACAGACAGAGTAACTCAAGGCGGAGGGACACTAATTTTAATACACAACAGAATACCACACCATTTAAATAAAACAATTTCAACTACCAATATAGAAAACACCTCTATAAATATTCGCACTCAAACAGGCCACATAACTTTAGTTGCAGCATATAATCCGCCTAACAAGCCCTTACTAAACGAAGATTTAAATAAATTAATTGATCAACCATACCCTTTTATTATAGCTGGCGATTTAAACGCCAAACATAATCAATGGCATAGCAGGTATATTAATGTCAAAGGGAACAGACTTGCTCATCACTCCACACTAAATAAATACACAGTTCGAGGCCCGCTCACCCCAACTTTTTATCATGCAAATTTAAATCACCAGCCAGATGTTTTAGATTTAATACTCACTAACATTGAACACTTAAATATTGAAATGGAAGTGCTCCCAGAACTAGATTCAGATCACCTGCCCGTTCATTGTCTTCTGGAAGCGAACATCTTAAAACACCCAAATGCAGTCCTTTGTAAAACACCTGTAGTTGACTGGGAAAATTTTAAAATAGAAACAGAGGAACTATTTGTCAATAATTTGGAAATAACATCAGCTGAACACGTAGACTCTGCCGCGGAACTAATTCAAAGTACGCTAATAAATACTCTTAAAAAACACACTAAATTCCTAAACAGGCGAGAATTCCTTAAACAAGCATTCCCGGAGGCCGACCTCCTACTCACTAATAAACGACACGCGCGACACGTTTATCAAAAACACCGCACTAAAGAAAACAAAGATAAATATTTCTCCTTGAAAAAACAATTAAAAAACACTCTTAACAAATTAAAAATAACTAACTGGGAGAACTTCATGTCTGAACTTTCCGACCATATGAATAAATTTTGGAAAATTTCAAAAATATTAAGAAACAAACATAAAAATACTAATTCTAACCCAATTCAAGCACCGACAGGAGAAATGCTGTACGAACCAGACGATAAAGCAAATGCAATAGCAGATAGCTACGAGGAGCAATTTTCACCTAATAATGATTTAGGGGACCCACAATTCACACAAGAGGTGCTTGCAAACTTAAATAATTTCCAACAGGCCCCAGTAATTTCCAATCCAGATTTAATTACACTTCCAGAATTACTCACAATTGTAAAACGCGTTAAAGAAAATAAAGCCCCAGGACATGATAAAATTACATATAAATTAATTAAAAACCTGCCAGTAAATGCACTCCTTGCCATTTTAAATCTATTTAATGCTATTTTGACTTATCAACATTTTCCGCAGATATGGAAAACTGCAAAAATTATCACTTTACCTAAACCTGGAAAACCTCCTACAATTCCTACCAACAGACGGCCAATATCTCTCCTTAGTTCCATTAGTAAATTATTCGAGAAATTACTACTTTCAAGACTACAATTTCATTCTGTAGTACACAATATTATCCCGGATACACAATTTGGTTTTCGCTCAGCACATTCTACAGTTCACGCACTCACAAAATTTACTACAGAAACCATGGCTGCCATGCAGAAAAAAGAATTCACAATAGCAGTATTCCTAGATGTCGCCAAAGCTTTCGACAAAGTCTGGATACCTGGTCTGATACAAAAATTAATTTCTTTCAATTTTCCTGATTGTTACATCAAATTACTAACCAGCTATTTTCAGGATAGGAAATTCTATGTTACCATTGACAAAGGCCATTCTTCCACTCGCTCCATCACTGCTGGAGTACCTCAAGGCTCTGCCATTTCTCCATTTCTATACAATATTTATACTGCTGACATACCAATTACTCATTCAAACATCCAAATGTATGCAGACGACACAGTTATCTTTACCCACGACAAAAGTTTACCGTATGCAATCCTACGCACACAACTTCAATTAAACGATCTCGAAATATGGTTCAATAAATGGAAAATTAAAACTAATCCCACTAAATCACAGGCTTTAAATTTTACCAACCGTCGGCTTAATCCAACACGAAATGTAACTTTAAATAACGAAATAATTCCCTATTCAGAAACTGCAACCTACTTAGGATTAACTATCGACAGAAAGCTAAGATGGAATACACATATAAATAAACTCAGGGGGTCGGCATTGGCTAAACTTCACCAACTTTACCCACTACTTAAAAGCAGTAATTTGCCTCGTCACCTAAAAATACTAATTTATGTTTCTACTGTCCGCTCAGCATTCATGTACGGTAACGAAGTCTGGGGTAATGTATCCACCTATTATAAAAATATTCTCCAAGTCATACAAAATAAATACCTCCGCATAATTGGGAACGCCCCTCCCAGGACAAGGACAGTAGAACTGCACGAACGACTAAAAATTCCCTTAATTAAAAACTACCTTGTTTTTCGCAACAATAAATTTTTTCATAAACTCCCACTTCACAACAACCCGGTTATTAAACGCATAGGCGATTATAATCCAGACATAAATAGACGTCTAAAACGCCCTAAAATGGCCGTAGATCTACAATAATTAAGTAAAAAATGAGTACAGACGCGGCCGCTCTCGCGCCGAGTGTCTCTTTGCGCCACAGCTCACAAGTAAATACTATTCTCGGTC
>NW_026962503.1:67500-100000 GCF_032445375.1 Bacillus rossius redtenbacheri | reverse complement strand
CAGGCTTATTGGTCGGTAGCTGGACGGGAGTTGCGGATTTTTGCCAGGCTTGGGAAGCAGAATGATTTTTGCCTCCTTCCAATTGTTAGGCCAGGAGTTGGTGAGAAGGATGCCATTTATGCAGGCTGCTATTGCTTGAAGAGCTGGGATTTTGAGGTGTTTTAGGACAAGGGAAGGGATTTTATCTGTTCCTGGAGCTTTATTAGTCTTCAGAGATTTTATGATTCTTCTGACTTCCGCTTCTGTCGTTAGAAGGGGTTCTGAGGTTGCAGGTGTAAGTCGCATGGCCGCTACTTGCTCCGTTATTAGGAGGGAGTGGGGGGGATTGTTTGGTAGGATGTTGGGTTGGAAGGCCTGTTCTTGGCAGTCAGCAAGTACTGTAGCTTTATCTTTAGGCGAGAAAGCCATGTTTCCAGTAGGAAGTTGGATAGGCGGGATAATTGTGGGCTTGGAGGACAGGTTTTTCGCCACTTTCCAGAGTGTGTTGTTGGCTGTAGAGAGCTGTTGCACTTTCGCATCCCATTGAGTGGCTCGATGTACACTAAGTTTGGCTTGAAATTCATTGTACAGGTCAGTGTATACCTTCTTGAGCGCTGGGCATCTGTTGCGTTGCCATCGGCGCTTCGCCTGGTTTTTGGCTGTGATTAGCTGTTTTAGTTGCGGGGGGAGGGCAGTAGCATCCACTTTCTTTTTCGTGGTTGGAATAAAAGTATTTATTGCTTGGGATAGGGTCCTAGATAATTTGGCAGAGTACTGCTGCAAGTCCGCAGCCACTGTAATGGTAGGAACAGGGAATAGGTTATTTTCTATAAAGGAGTTGAGTCGCGGCCAGTCTGCTTTGCGGAAATTATAGGTGCGTTTGGTTTGGGCGGTTTTTGTGTAAACATCTTCAAGTGTAGCAATGACTGGTAGATGGTCTGAGTGCAGCTCGTGGATTACTTCAAGTTCGTAGATGAAATTTGTGTTATAATAAATGGTGAAATCTAGGATATCAGGATATTGCCTGGGATTTTCAGGATAGCGGGTAGGATGGTAGGGAGCGCAGACCATGTATTGGTGTAGCTGCTGGTGTGCAAACAGCACTCTGCCATTACTTGTAGTTCGGGCGCAGTTCCACGCAGGGTGTTTTGCATTTAAATCACCTAGTAGGAGGAAGGAAGAGGTGCAAGTGGCTAGGATTTGGAGGTTTTCAGCTGTGATTGAGCGTCCTGGGGGAGCGTAGGCTGAAATGATAGTACATTTCTTGCCTTTAAGTGATATAGAGATTGCTACTGCCTCTATGCGGCCTAAGTCAGGAAGTTGTACTTCATGGTGTATTAGATTGGTGCGGACAGCCAAGGCAACCCCTCCACCCTGGTTGTCCCTGTCCTTTCTGTGGATGATGTACCCAGGTAGGAATAATTTTTCAGTTGACGAAAGATGGGTTTCTGTTAGTGCTAGTATCTGGACATCATGCTCTCGCAGAAATTCCTGAAGTTCAGGCGTTTTGTTTCGCACACTGCGTGCATTCCAGGTGGCGATCGTCTTTAATGTTAATTTATTATTGTGCTCCATCTTGAGGAGCAGGTGCGACTGGTGCCATGGCCATAATTAGGTCCACGGCGAGGTGAATTCTGCGGTCCGCCGCGACTGAAGTGTCAAGCCAGGCCGTTAGTAGGTTGCAAAGTTTTTGCGCAATTTCCATGACAGCAGGGTGTGCACCTGCTACTTTCGTGAGCGTGCCTTGAAGGACTTGGCAGTCTCGATAATTTGTGGCTATCCTCTCTGGTGTGATGTGTACTGGAGGTTGTGGCAATGGCATGCTGCGTGCCACAATGGGGGCTGCTGGCCTGATTGCTGCTGGATTTGGCTGTACCACGACAGTTGTAGCTGGTTCGTTGTGGGTGACAGGCACCTTAGGAGCCGGTGTGGAAATAACTGGCGACTGCACGCAAGCCTGTTGCATTGGTTGTTGTATATTATTTTCTGCTGGAGCAGAGCGGTGGCGCAGCCTTCCTGCCTGGCTTGATGGTTGGGCAACTGGTCTGGCCTGACGTGGCTGGCGCTGTGCATGCTGGTTTCCTGTACTGCGGGGTGTACCAGCCTGTTGACTTTGGCGAGCTGCCTTTCGACGCTCCCACTGTGTTGGCTCCCATAGTTCCGGGAAGTCCTGTTTCAGGGCCTGGTACCTGTTATCGCTGCGAGGGTCCCAGTCATCTCTGTAGCCAGAGGTTTGCCCTCCTTGTGGTCGGGTGTTGTATTGCGGGTTTTGTTTACGCCGTGATGTGACCACATTCCACCCTGGCTCATGAGCCACGTTGGCGGGTTGGGTTTGTGACTCCGTTTGCTGGTAGGCAGGTGCACGGTCCTCGGCATGTTGTGTCTGCCACTGAGGGCGTCTATTTGGACGCCGGGTCCATTGTTGGTGCTGCTGCTGCTGGTGCTGCTGGTGCTGCTGCCCCCTAGGACGGCGCCTCTGCAGCTCCCGTTGGTAATCGGGGCAGCCCATGTATCTGGCATTATGTGCCATGTTACATCTGGCACAGTGTGGCGGGCGGGGACAGTCCTCCTGTAGTTTGTGTGGGCCGGCACATTGCGGGCACACTGGCTGTTTGCGGCATTGTTTTGCTATATGCCCAAGAAGACAGCAATTCGTACACTGGAGTGGTGTATTTTTATATCGGTAGTCCACCAGCCTCACTCTGAGTCCAATGACAGTGGTCAATGTACTCATTAATGACTCGCTGCCCTGCGGTACATCTAGTTGGTACATGTTTATTGGACGACGAGTCCAGTCGTACATTTGGTAGACTGATAGTACTGGTATGTTTTGAGCCAGTAGGTCCTGGGTAATTCTGGCAGTGCTAGTTCCCCCTGGGATGTCCTTAAGCACATATTTCAACGGTTTGTCTGCCTGCACGCGTGTAATAAAATACTCGGCCTTTATTTCATCAAGTACTTTAATGGCTGCATGGTACTGCTGCACATTGGTGAAATAGTACAGTGTCCCCCTGTTGGTGTTTTTCGCTGAGAAAATTAATCCTAGCCTGTTGAACTGGTCGTACAGCCGTTCATATGGCAGCGCGGCTGTGTGGGTGACTGTGATTGGTGCAGTGCGAAAGGGATTCGCGCCCTGTTGTGCAGTTGAGGTGTCTGTCAGGGCTGGGTGATCCTGCGCCACGCCCGGCGGTATCTGACTGCATGGAGGCGAACTGCCTGGTGTCTGGCTGCCTGTTGTCACATCACCTGTGACATGGTGATTCAGGGACTGAATTTTTGTGACTCTGATGTGTTCGTCGCTACTCTTTCTCTTGAGAACACCTTGTTCAAGAGAAGAGGTTTCGCGGAATTCTACGTCACTCGAGGTCGCCATGTTAGCTAATTAAATAATAACAATAATAATTATTCCTACAGGATTTATTACGATCGCCTAGCAAAGGAAGGGAGTGGAGCACCCACTGACCTACGACCCTGGGACTGAGTTAGCCAGGGCCGCGGCTAGGCAGCGAGACGCTGCGCCTCTGGGTGTCACACACTCAATTTAAAACCTATCCGTCGCACGACGCGGTCGTTCAAAACTGGGGGCGGAATTCTGGACTATTCTGACTACTTTCAGGATGAGCAGCAGGACTACATCATCTCCGAACGAAGCTAGGAGCGGAACTCTCTGACTGAATCTGCTCAAAGTGGCGCCCTTTTTTTTTTTTTTTTTTTTTTTTTTTTTTTTTTTTTTTTTTGTTTGCCTTAATTCCCCAAGAACCACTCATATTTGAGTGGCCTCAAGGAACCTTTGCAGTTTGTTTTGGAGTACCTGACCTGGGGCCGTACCTCCTGCCTATAATGGACCTACAATTTATCATTATAGAAGCCTTGACGTTAACCTTAATCTCTGAATAGTAAAAAACAGCCAGGAACACCTGGGCACGACCTGCATAAGACATGCCGCAACCAGCCATTCCCGGGCCAAAAACTAAACCTATGCATACCTAAGCCTAAGCAATTTTACCATATGTTTTGTTACCTTTGGTGATCTGACCATTAAGAAATACCTCTGTGACTTTAGAGTTTAAATTACTTGATAGAATTTGCATAAATCTCCATTTATTGAAACTTTACCTATCATGAGATTTTGTGTGGTGTTTTCCCTGTCTGCACTACTTTACTTTGATAATGACTACTTACTTACATAACTATTCCTACCCTCTCTTGGACCATGATTCATCCAAGCGAGGCTGCCCTAGCTTGATTCTATGACAGCCTAGTGGGTTTAATCCTATTTTGGGTTGGGGTAGGCTGCCTAAATATTTGTTTGTTAATGTTTGCTCATATATTACCTGGATTTTTAAGACTGTTTTAACTGTGAAGTGATTAATATAATTTATATCGTGAAATTATTTCAAGTGTGCCTCACTAAATTTTTTAGCCTGTCTTCCTAGGTTACTGTGGATCCCATTTGATTAGGCTTTGAGCTCCATTTTTCAGAGTTCCTGGCAGGCCCATCCGGCTAGCGTAGCGCTCGAGGGTGTAACTCACCACCGGCACTGTCCCCACCAGGCAATCCCCTACTTGGGAGCTCTCCACCCAGTCGTCCTTGTTAGTGGGTGAATGGTATGAATACCTGTTACCTTATTACCATGAGTCTTTTCTTGTCACGTGCTGTATAGACCCCCAATCTTTTGACTAGTGGATTTGGGTGTCCTGGTAGCTTCGAATAGAAGGTGGCACTGTTCTCCTGCAAGATTTGATGAATCATTTTTACATTGGTTCTTTGGTGTAGGCTCGTAGTTTCCATGTCCCTTGGCATATTTATGATGGTTTTTAGGATTCTGTTCTGAGTTACTTGTAGTTGTTGTAGGTGCTCCTTTGCTGCTGTGCCCCACACTTCACACCCGTAGAGCATTGCAGGTCTAATAACACTCTTGTAAAGTAATAATTTGGTCTTGACCGGAAGGTGTGCTGACTTTAACAGCGGGTACATTTTTAGGAATTTTCCCATGGCAGCTTGTGCTGCCTTCCTTAGGTGAACTCTCCATGTTAGTTTGGAATCGAAAAAGAGGCCTAAATATTTTACTTCATTTGATTGTGGAATTACCTCCCCATAGAGCTTGACTGGCGCATTAACAAATTTTCTTTTCCTCGTGCACAAGAGAAAAGCACTTTTTGTTGGGTTAACTTTAATTGCCCATCTGTCCCAATATTGCTGCATTTCATTTATGTGGATTTGGAGGGTAGCATTTGCATAAAAAGGTTTTTTATCTGTAGTATAAATAACTGTGTCATCTGCATAGAGTGTATACTTCATGTTGGTGCCTGATGGAATGTCCCTGGTATATATGGCATAAAGTAAAGGTGAGAGTGCTCCTCCTTGTGGAACCCCTGCATGAATGTCTCTGGTTGAAGAAGTTTTACCATCCAGTGCGACTTGAAATTTCCTGTGCTTTAAATAATTTTCTAGTAATTTCCAGTAGGAAGGATGAAATCCCGCTTCAATGATTTTGTGGACAAGGAACACATGATGTACCTTGTCAAAGGCTTTCTCTATATCCATAAATACTGAAGCGGTTGAACGTCGTCGATTTAAGCTAGTTAGCATAAATTTTGCCACTCTGGAGGCTGCATGAATAGTGGAATGTTTTGGCCTAAAACCTATTTGTTGATTGGGGAGAAGCTTTTCCTTGTTTACAATTTTTTGCATCCTTTTGCAAATAATTTTCTCGAAAATTTTAGCCATGGTGTTTAAGAGACTGATAGGCCTTCGATTTTGAGGGAATTTAGCATCTTTCCCGGGTTTTGGCAATGTAATAATTTTTGCCATTTTCCATGCCTGTGGGAAAATTGAATTTTGTAATATGTTATTATATATGGATAGAAGGTGTAATCTTGCATTTAGAGGAAGATTTTTTATGGCTTCATTAGTTATCTTGTCCAGTCCTGGTGCTTTGTTTTTTGGGAGTGCTTTAATTACTTGATTTAGTTCCTTTAATGTTATGTCTTGTACAGTTTCATCTCCCTTTTTGTTTTTCTCTGCCTGGATGAGACGTTTTGAGGCTCTTAACTGGTCCTCATCAATGAGTGGGTAGTTTGGCTCAAATTGTTTTTCCAAAGCGTCTGCAATTGAGTCGGCCTTATCTTGAGCTGAGTAAACAATGCCCCGTTCTCCATGTATTATGGGGGTGTAGGTTTTAATCTTTTTACCTGCAAGTCTGCAGTTCAGCTTCCAAATGTTATTTCTATCTTTTACAGCTTGTTGGATAGCTGTGTCCCATGATTTAAGTTTTTTGGTCATGACCTTAGCTTTTATTTCCTGATTTAATTCCTGAAGTATTTGCGCTGTTAGTGCATCCCGTTGTGCTTGAAAGTTTTTCCTGACATTGTTTCTTCGTTTGATTAGCTCGTCCAGCTCAGGGTCATTTTGGAATTTCTTGGGAGCAACTTGTGTAACAGTGGTGGCATTTTTGATGTGTTGTTGTATTGTATCTGTTATTAATTTTACTTCTGTGTCTATGTCTTCAGGTGGGAGAAGGTGAACTTCAGGGTATGCTTGTATGTCGGCCTTAAATTTAGTCCAGTCTGTACTGATAATTTTTCTGTGTAATTTACTGTTTTTGGTTGGTATCGACACTGTGGCAATTACCGGCATATGATCAGAAGAGAGTTCTTGAACCACCTCCATTGAAGTGACCATTTGTGTGTTGGTGACTATGATATCCAGAATGTCTGGAAGAAAATTTGAGTTTCTATGGTAGAATGTTGGTTCTGTTGGGGCTCTGATTGTTAAGTCGTAACTTTCTGCTAATTGCTCCAGTTTTCTGCCATTATTATTATACTGTCTATTTCCCCAAGCCGGTGATTTGGAGTTGAAATCTCCCCCAATTATACATAAGGGTGCCTGTGCTATAATATGATCAATTGTTTCTAAAAGTTCTTTGTTTTTTGGAGTGCTGTAGATCGCAGAGATAATGATGTCACCTGCATTTGATGGAAGAATTATGTTGGTAGTTTCATTTTTGTGACCTATTGGCATGTGTGCTATACTCTTCTTGATTAGGATTGCAGTACCTCCTCCTAATGCCTGTTGTCTGTCCGTTCTGTATATGATGTAATCTGGTATCGAAAATCTCCAATTTGGTTTAAGTTTGGTTTCTGATATTAGTGCAATGTCTATTTCTTCTTTAATTAGGAAGTGAGTGAGTTGGTACTCTTTATTCCTTATGCCATCGGCATTCCAAATTAGAATTTTTAGAATGTTTTGTGCATTACGATTAGGCTCTGTCATGCTGGTTTTTCTTTGTGGTGTGCTTGTAGGTCTTTTGTCTTGAACTTTGTGGTCTAGTTTTATGCTCATGCTCCTCCTCACTAGCGGTGTCGGTGTATGATTCTATGTCCGAGTGAACTTTGGCCATTTTTGATGTTAGTGTCTTGTCATCTGTGTTCTTGTGAGCAGTCAATAACTTGTTTTGTTTGTTATTACAGTTTCCATCTGTCAGGTTTTGTTCTTGTTTTGCCATTGTTTTTCTTGTTCCTGCCTGTGGGTATTCTGGTTGAACGATTAATGTAAGTAGCCCTTCCAAGATGGCTTGTTTCCTTTCCTTAGAGGTCTGACATTTTTCTGCTTGCCTCTTGATTTGCAGTATATCTTGTATGGCTTGCTGGAATTCCTCGGATGCCATGAATCCTACTGCTTCCTTGACTTGTGCTATAAATTTTGATCCCTTTCCTAAAACTTCTATGTCGTTCTCTTGACTTGCTGTATTGTTGTTATTTAATTCCTCTGCATTTCTATATTCTGTGATGTTACCTTGTTTGCCAGGATCTATTTTTTCTGTGATGGATCTATCCTGGTTGGGGTACATGTCCTTGTTGGTATTTTCACCTCCCTTTCCTTCTGTGGTCTGGAGTTGTCTGTTCTTTTCCGCCCAATTTAGGTTAAGTGTGGGGAAATTCTTCATAGAAATATCTGGAGCCCTAGGTTGCCTGTCCATGTTTGCCTGTGGAAAATTGTGTTGTCGTCCTTGCACTTTGTTGAGGAGTGCAGTCTGTTTTTCCTTGCGTATGGGGCAGGAAGAGTCATTTGCCGCGTGGTTTCCCTCACAGTTTGCACACTTAAATTCCATTTTATTAGCTTTACAATCCTTGGTGTGATGGTTTCCTGCACATCTAACACATACTTCCCTTTGACAGCATTCTTGACTGTGGTGTCCATATTGCTGGCATTTGTAGCATTGCAACAACTTCATTTGCCTGCGAAAGGGCTCAATGTTAACTCTGACACCTTGGAGTGAGGTTATGTTGTTGAGTTTTTCCTTCTGATTGAGGGGAATTTCCACTTTATAGATAGGGTATTTGACCCTTGTTGTCGCATTGGAAAATTGTGTTACAGTTGTAACATTGAAATCATGTTCCATAAGCAGCTCTTTGACTTCGTCAGCTGCTACAGTCGGGTGAAAACCTCTCAACACTGCAGTGAACGAGTTTGTTTTTTGCTGTCGAAAGGAGTAATGAGGGACATCTTTTAGTATGTCTCTGCAGATGTTATGGATTTCCATTGTTGGACAAAGTATCTTTCCACCCTCCCTGATATATATTAATTGCATATCTTTATGTAGCATCGCTATTTTTTTGGCATATCGCTTGAACATGTCAAGAGATGTAACAATAATGGGAGGGGGTTTCCTTGGCCGTGGTGGCTCAATCACCTCTGGTTCCATGCCTGGATTATTGATTATTATCACTTCAGGAGTTAAGGGGTTTACCCTAGATGGTTCCTTGTCATGTCCTGCACCCTTCCTGAGACCCTCAGAGTGCGGGAGGGCTATTCCCCCGGAGGGTGTGACATCAGGAAAGGGGCCTGCCACAGACTGCTGTACGTCTGTACAGACTCGCCCTGAATGATGTTGTCCGCTTGGCCCAGTCGCTGACCTTGATGCGGCTAGGCCGTGGGGGTCTGACCCCGACTGGGTTTCCACGGGTGTTGTGTTTGAGGCAGCTCCCTTCGTTGGCACCGTTAGGTCTCCCGGGGCTGTTTCAGTTGCCTTGAATGCGTAAACCAAGTGTGGGGATTTAAAATTGTCCCTGACTTCACTGTTTGGGGTTCTCAGCTCACTGTCCGAGAGATGCACTGCTCGTTTATTCCTTTCCACTCTGATTGGAGTACTTGTAGGTACAGAGCTGATTGTAGCCTTTGAATCTTGCTGTGGCTGGTACGATGGTATGTAATCGTCGCTGTTGTCGTCGCTGGGAAGTGTTTCGCCGTTTTTGCCCTTGTTGCCATTGTTGACTTTGTTGCCTGTGGTGTTTGACTTTTCTGTCATGATGGTCTCCAGTTCTTGTCGAGCAGTATGTTCGTGTTTACCTCTTAAATCTTCTGCTTCGGTATTACTACTGAAGCTTACCTGATTTTCTTCATTGTTGCAAAATTTCTCTTGCTTATTCTTCTTTTTACCCATTTTTTTGAGTGCAGAAACCTGTTTTGTCGAAAACTCCTGTTTATTTAATGATTTGTTCACATCCATTGTGTTGTCTCCTCCAAATTCTTCATTGGCTTAAAATTTTTACAAAACATTAAATTTATCTGCCTTTCAATTCACTATTAAATACTCTCCTTCTTCTATTATCAACCGCTCGGCCGAAAGTCGAAAGTCGAAAGTCGAAAGTCAAGAAAGTCGTGTGTAGAAAAGTGAAGTGAGAAAGTAGAAAGTGAAAGTGAAAAGTCAGAAAGTGGCGCCCTTTTTTTTTTTTTTTTTTTTTTGTTTGCCTTAATTCCCCAAGAACCACTCATATTTGAGTGGCCTCAAGGAACCTTTGCAGTTTGTTTTGGAGTACCTGACCTGGGGCCGTACCTCCTGCCTATAATGGACCTACAATTTATCATTATAGAAGCCTTGACGTTAACCTTAATCTCTGAATAGTAAAAAACAGCCAGGAACACCTGGGCACGACCTGCATAAGACATGCCGCAACCAGCCATTCCCGGGCCAAAAACTAAACCTATGCATACCTAAGCCTAAGCAATTTTACCATATGTTTTGTTACCTTTGGTGATCTGACCATTAAGAAATACCTCTGTGACTTTAGAGTTTAAATTACTTGATAGAATTTGCATAAATCTCCATTTATTGAAACTTTACCTATCATGAGATTTTGTGTGGTGTTTTCCCTGTCTGCACTACTTTACTTTGATAATGACTACTTACTTACATAACTATTCCTACCCTCTCTTGGACCATGATTCATCCAAGCGAGGCTGCCCTAGCTTGATTCTATGACAGCCTAGTGGGTTTAATCCTATTTTGGGTTGGGGTAGGCTGCCTAAATATTTGTTTGTTAATGTTTGCTCATATATTACCTGGATTTTTAAGACTGTTTTAACTGTGAAGTGATTAATATAATTTATATCGTGAAATTATTTCAAGTGTGCCTCACTAAATTTTTTAGCCTGTCTTCCTAGGTTACTGTGGATCCCATTTGATTAGGCTTTGAGCTCCATTTTTCAGAGTTCCTGGCAGGCCCATCCGGCTAGCGTAGCGCTCGAGGGTGTAACTCACCACCGGCACTGTCCCCACCAGGCAATCCCCTACTTGGGAGCTCTCCACCCAGTCGTCCTTGTTAGTGGGTGAATGGTATGAATACCTGTTACCTTATTACCATGAGTCTTTTCTTGTCACGTGCTGTATAGACCCCCAATCTTTTGACTAGTGGATTTGGGTGTCCTGGTAGCTTCGAATAGAAGGTGGCACTGTTCTCCTGCAAGATTTGATGAATCATTTTTACATTGGTTCTTTGGTGTAGGCTCGTAGTTTCCATGTCCCTTGGCATATTTATGATGGTTTTTAGGATTCTGTTCTGAGTTACTTGTAGTTGTTGTAGGTGCTCCTTTGCTGCTGTGCCCCACACTTCACACCCGTAGAGCATTGCAGGTCTAATAACACTCTTGTAAAGTAATAATTTGGTCTTGACCGGAAGGTGTGCTGACTTTAACAGCGGGTACATTTTTAGGAATTTTCCCATGGCAGCTTGTGCTGCCTTCCTTAGGTGAACTCTCCATGTTAGTTTGGAATCGAAAAAGAGGCCTAAATATTTTACTTCATTTGATTGTGGAATTACCTCCCCATAGAGCTTGACTGGCGCATTAACAAATTTTCTTTTCCTCGTGCACAAGAGAAAAGCACTTTTTGTTGGGTTAACTTTAATTGCCCATCTGTCCCAATATTGCTGCATTTCATTTATGTGGATTTGGAGGGTAGCATTTGCATAAAAAGGTTTTTTATCTGTAGTATAAATAACTGTGTCATCTGCATAGAGTGTATACTTCATGTTGGTGCCTGATGGAATGTCCCTGGTATATATGGCATAAAGTAAAGGTGAGAGTGCTCCTCCTTGTGGAACCCCTGCATGAATGTCTCTGGTTGAAGAAGTTTTACCATCCAGTGCGACTTGAAATTTCCTGTGCTTTAAATAATTTTCTAGTAATTTCCAGTAGGAAGGATGAAATCCCGCTTCAATGATTTTGTGGACAAGGAACACATGATGTACCTTGTCAAAGGCTTTCTCTATATCCATAAATACTGAAGCGGTTGAACGTCGTCGATTTAAGCTAGTTAGCATAAATTTTGCCACTCTGGAGGCTGCATGAATAGTGGAATGTTTTGGCCTAAAACCTATTTGTTGATTGGGGAGAAGCTTTTCCTTGTTTACAATTTTTTGCATCCTTTTGCAAATAATTTTCTCGAAAATTTTAGCCATGGTGTTTAAGAGACTGATAGGCCTTCGATTTTGAGGGAATTTAGCATCTTTCCCGGGTTTTGGCAATGTAATAATTTTTGCCATTTTCCATGCCTGTGGGAAAATTGAATTTTGTAATATGTTATTATATATGGATAGAAGGTGTAATCTTGCATTTAGAGGAAGATTTTTTATGGCTTCATTAGTTATCTTGTCCAGTCCTGGTGCTTTGTTTTTTGGGAGTGCTTTAATTACTTGATTTAGTTCCTTTAATGTTATGTCTTGTACAGTTTCATCTCCCTTTTTGTTTTTCTCTGCCTGGATGAGACGTTTTGAGGCTCTTAACTGGTCCTCATCAATGAGTGGGTAGTTTGGCTCAAATTGTTTTTCCAAAGCGTCTGCAATTGAGTCGGCCTTATCTTGAGCTGAGTAAACAATGCCCCGTTCTCCATGTATTATGGGGGTGTAGGTTTTAATCTTTTTACCTGCAAGTCTGCAGTTCAGCTTCCAAATGTTATTTCTATCTTTTACAGCTTGTTGGATAGCTGTGTCCCATGATTTAAGTTTTTTGGTCATGACCTTAGCTTTTATTTCCTGATTTAATTCCTGAAGTATTTGCGCTGTTAGTGCATCCCGTTGTGCTTGAAAGTTTTTCCTGACATTGTTTCTTCGTTTGATTAGCTCGTCCAGCTCAGGGTCATTTTGGAATTTCTTGGGAGCAACTTGTGTAACAGTGGTGGCATTTTTGATGTGTTGTTGTATTGTATCTGTTATTAATTTTACTTCTGTGTCTATGTCTTCAGGTGGGAGAAGGTGAACTTCAGGGTATGCTTGTATGTCGGCCTTAAATTTAGTCCAGTCTGTACTGATAATTTTTCTGTGTAATTTACTGTTTTTGGTTGGTATCGACACTGTGGCAATTACCGGCATATGATCAGAAGAGAGTTCTTGAACCACCTCCATTGAAGTGACCATTTGTGTGTTGGTGACTATGATATCCAGAATGTCTGGAAGAAAATTTGAGTTTCTATGGTAGAATGTTGGTTCTGTTGGGGCTCTGATTGTTAAGTCGTAACTTTCTGCTAATTGCTCCAGTTTTCTGCCATTATTATTATACTGTCTATTTCCCCAAGCCGGTGATTTGGAGTTGAAATCTCCCCCAATTATACATAAGGGTGCCTGTGCTATAATATGATCAATTGTTTCTAAAAGTTCTTTGTTTTTTGGAGTGCTGTAGATCGCAGAGATAATGATGTCACCTGCATTTGATGGAAGAATTATGTTGGTAGTTTCATTTTTGTGACCTATTGGCATGTGTGCTATACTCTTCTTGATTAGGATTGCAGTACCTCCTCCTAATGCCTGTTGTCTGTCCGTTCTGTATATGATGTAATCTGGTATCGAAAATCTCCAATTTGGTTTAAGTTTGGTTTCTGATATTAGTGCAATGTCTATTTCTTCTTTAATTAGGAAGTGAGTGAGTTCGTACTCTTTATTCCTTATGCCATCGGCATTCCAAATTAGAATTTTTAGAATGTTTTGTGCATTACGATTAGGCTCTGTCATGCTGGTTTTTCTTTGTGGTGTGCTTGTAGGTCTTTTGTCTTGAACTTTGTGGTCTAGTTTTATGCTCATGCTCCTCCTCACTAGAGGTGTCGGTGTATGATTCTATGTCCGAGTGAACTTTGGCCATTTTTGATGTTAGTGTCTTGTCATCTGTGTTCTTGTGAGCAGTCAATAACTTGTTTTGTTTGTTATTACAGTTTCCATCTGTCAGGTTTTGTTCTTGTTTTGCCATTGTTTTTCTTGTTCCTGCCTGTGGGTATTCTGGTTGAACGATTAATGTAAGTAGCCCTTCCAAGATGGCTTGTTTCCTTTCCTTAGAGGTCTGACATTTTTCTGCTTGCCTCTTGATTTGCAGTATATCTTGTATGGCTTGCTGGAATTCCTCGGATGCCATGAATCCTACTGCTTCCTTGACTTGTGCTATAAATTTTGATCCCTTTCCTAAAACTTCTATGTCGTTCTCTTGACTTGCTGTATTGTTGTTATTTAATTCCTCTGCATTTCTATATTCTGTGATGTTACCTTGTTTGCCAGGATCTATTTTTTCTGTGATGGATCTATCCTGGTTGGGGTACATGTCCTTGTTGGTATTTTCACCTCCCTTTCCTTCTGTGGTCTGGAGTTGTCTGTTCTTTTCCGCCCAATTTAGGTTAAGTGTGGGGAAATTCTTCATAGAAATATCTGGAGCCCTAGGTTGCCTGTCCATGTTTGCCTGTGGAAAATTGTGTTGTCGTCCTTGCACTTTGTTGAGGAGTGCAGTCTGTTTTTCCTTGCGTATGGGGCAGGAAGAGTCATTTGCCGCGTGGTTTCCCTCACAGTTTGCACACTTAAATTCCATTTTATTAGCTTTACAATCCTTGGTGTGATGGTTTCCTGCACATCTAACACATACTTCCCTTTGACAGCATTCTTGACTGTGGTGTCCATATTGCTGGCATTTGTAGCATTGCAACAACTTCATTTGCCTGCGAAAGGGCTCAATGTTAACTCTGACACCTTGGAGTGAGGTTATGTTGTTGAGTTTTTCCTTCTGATTGAGGGGAATTTCCACTTTATAGATAGGGTATTTGACCCTTGTTGTCGCATTGGAAAATTGTGTTACAGTTGTAACATTGAAATCATGTTCCATAAGCAGCTCTTTGACTTCGTCAGCTGCTACAGTCGGGTGAAAACCTCTCAACACTGCAGTGAACGAGTTTGTTTTTTGCTGTCGAAAGGAGTAATGAGGGACATCTTTTAGTATGTCTCTGCAGATGTTATGGATTTCCATTGTTGGACAAAGTATCTTTCCACCCTCCCTGATATATATTAATTGCATATCTTTATGTAGCATCGCTATTTTTTTGGCATATCGCTTGAACATGTCAAGAGATGTAACAATAATGGGAGGGGGTTTCCTTGGCCGTGGTGGCTCAATCACCTCTGGTTCCATGCCTGGATTATTGATTATTATCACTTCAGGAGTTAAGGGGTTTACCCTAGATGGTTCCTTGTCATGTCCTGCACCCTTCCTGAGACCCTCAGAGTGCGGGAGGGCTATTCCCCCGGAGGGTGTGACATCAGGAAAGGGGCCTGCCACAGACTGCTGTACGTCTGTACAGACTCGCCCTGAATGATGTTGTCCGCTTGGCCCAGTCGCTGACCTTGATGCGGCTAGGCCGTGGGGGTCTGACCCCGACTGGGTTTCCACGGGTGTTGTGTTTGAGGCAGCTCCCTTCGTTGGCACCGTTAGGTCTCCCGGGGCTGTTTCAGTTGCCTTGAATGCGTAAACCAAGTGTGGGGATTTAAAATTGTCCCTGACTTCACTGTTTGGGGTTCTCAGCTCACTGTCCGAGAGATGCACTGCTCGTTTATTCCTTTCCACTCTGATTGGAGTACTTGTAGGTACAGAGCTGATTGTAGCCTTTGAATCTTGCTGTGGCTGGTACGATGGTATGTAATCGTCGCTGTTGTCGTCGCTGGGAAGTGTTTCGCCGTTTTTGCCCTTGTTGCCATTGTTGACTTTGTTGCCTGTGGTGTTTGACTTTTCTGTCATGATGGTCTCCAGTTCTTGTCGAGCAGTATGTTCGTGTTTACCTCTTAAATCTTCTGCTTCGGTATTACTACTGAAGCTTACCTGATTTTCTTCATTGTTGCAAAATTTCTCTTGCTTATTCTTCTTTTTACCCATTTTTTTGAGTGCAGAAACCTGTTTTGTCGAAAACTCCTGTTTATTTAATGATTTGTTCACATCCATTGTGTTGTCTCCTCCAAATTCTTCATTGGCTTAAAATTTTTACAAAACATTAAATTTATCTGCCTTTCAATTCACTATTAAATACTCTCCTTCTTCTATTATCAACCGCTCGGCCGAAAGTCGAAAGTCGAAAGTCGAAAGTCAAGAAAGTCGTGTGTAGAAAAGTGAAGTGAGAAAGTAGAAAGTCGAAAGTAAAAGTCGAAAGTGGCGCCCCGGCCGCTGGAAATTACTTTTGTTACACGTCCCTCCGCGGAGCGCGACCAATCACGAGCCGCGGAGCGCTCCGATTGGTCGCGCAACAAGAAGCCAAGAAAACTTTTCACGAAAAAAATTCAGCTCATCTAGCGACAGCGGCACAGCTCAGACCTACGATGCCCCCCAAGACGAGCGGTAAGGCAGCCAAAAAGGCGGGCAAGGCCCAGAAAAACATCTCGAAGGGCGACAAGAAAAAGAAGCGCAAGAGGAAGGAAAGCTACGCAATCTACATCTACAAAGTGTTGAAGCAAGTTCATCCGGACACTGGCATATCATCTAAGGCCATGAGCATCATGAACAGTTTCGTGAACGACATTTTCGAGCGCATCGCGGCAGAGGCCAGCCGCCTCGCCCACTACAACAAGCGCTCCACCATCACCAGCCGCGAGATACAGACGGCCGTGAGACTGCTGCTGCCCGGGGAGCTGGCCAAGCACGCTGTCAGCGAGGGCACCAAGGCTGTCACCAAATACACCAGCTCCAAGTGAGCAGGTCTGGTGTGCACATGCTTACATAAACGGTCCTTTTCAGGACCAAGAACATGATCATGAAAGGAAATGCTTCTGCTGCTGTTCTACAATTCCCTCAATCCCTATGATAGTAAATGTAAGCTTAACCAAGGCAGAAATATTTTCATTAAAAAAAGTCTTTAAGACGCATGGTTTACTGGCTGAGATATATATATATATATATTTTTTTTTGCTTACTTCTGTGGTCATTAGTACATTGCTACAAATATATTTATATATATAAAAAAATAAATAAAAAAATCCTTTCTATTTAATTTAGTTAGATCATATATCAATATTAATGGCAAAGACCAGTTGCATCGATTCACTTTGAAAATAATTCCATTTGTGCTAAAACTGGACACAGTAAAAAAAAAAAAAAAAAAAAAAAAAAAAAAAAAAAAAAAAACTGAAAAAAATATATATATATACACACACACACACACATAATTCGAATTCATATTATGCTTAACTGCGTTTGAATTTGCAATCATGCACAAGATGTTTTGTACTTCGAAGTAAAAACAACATAATGTACTATTTAACTACCCACAGTACAAATGGATCCAAAAAAAAAGTGAATTTTCATGCAGACGAAAATGCTTACATTTATTCTATTTATATTAAGTACCCATTACTAACAGCTTATACTGGGTGGAATACAACAGTTGACATGATTTTACTTATATGGCAATTTAATATTTAACCAAAATTAATGGTAAACTAATATTTTAAAGTGTCATTTATGGCCCCTTACCTTCAGCATGTTTGCTTCCTTGCACACAAACGAGGACAAACACATCACCCAACTGAAAAAAAAAAAAAAATTTCACTTGCATCACAAATAATTTAAAATTTTTCACCACATGAAGTAAATATTTCGCAATAAAAAAAAATATAGCCCTAGGACTCGTGTGCACACCTTTTCTTCCCCACATCGCACACGCAAACAAAACTTCCAAATTATTACAAAATCACTCGATTATTATACATACATAAACACACATGTATTTTCCGAATAAGTGAGAAATGCAGGCCGATGAAAGTCAAATTTCGTTTCGGAAATTAAATCTCGCACAACTACCGACACATAACCAAACTTGCGTACATTTACATAGCATTAACCCTCTAAATAATAAACAAATGAAAGCAGAAAAAACAACATTGCTACCCACCGCGCGCGCTCCTGGCGGCGGGAGTAGGAACTACTTTGCACACAGACCGACATAGCCCCCTGCCAAAAACAGTAAAATAAATAATATATATAAGTCTTTTGGCGGGAAAAAATTTCTCAACCGCCTGGGAGCACCCTAGTGTGTGCCTGTCTTTAGGTTATGTTACTTTTAACTTCATTTTCTACAGGCAGACGCGAGGGTGCTCGCCCATTATTTTTATTTTTTTAAATTCTTTCCTACCTTTGGTGTGCCATGCAAGAATTTATCGTCAAAATGGCGGCCCCGAGTGCATATTTCTCGTCTGCACTGCTGGCTGGATGATTATGTGATGTTTTGAAGGAGGGTGTTTTTTTTTTGTTTGGATTTTGTGTGAGGGGGGGAGGGGGCTGGGCTAGCTTTTTTTTTTTTAAATTTTCTAAACATTCATCTCTTATGTAACAGTGTTCAGCATTAAAAAATTTAAAAGAAGAGGCACTTACTCATCAATTTCAAAACAGCCTATGAAGAAAAATAAAAAAAATTTAAATTCATTCCAGTTTTATACATTCATGATTTGATCACATGTATAACTTTTCTTTTTTATTACCTTATTTAATTTTATTATTATTACTACTATTGCTGCTACAACCTAGAAGATACCTCAGTGATACTAATACCTGCTGGTAAAGTTAAAGGTTTCACCTTTCTTTCTTTAAACATATCACAATACCTTTCTTGAGTTAAATATTATCTAATGGCTTTAAGAAGTTATGGTAATGTTCATCAGTTATAGAGTGTGGGTTTGTGTGTGTGTGTGAGAGTGTATTTTGAAGAGGGCTTTGGTGGTTGGGATGGTGAGGGTGGTGGGTGTTTTGTTTGGGGAGGGGGGGGGGGGGAAGTAAAAGAGTGTTCATTACACGATTTCTCCTGTTGTTTGTAACAATCACACCTGGTATAGCTATTTCGAGTGGCAAATACAAACTGCAAAAAAAAAACATCTATATCATTGCCAACGGCCATATCACGATGAACACACCGGTTCTCAAAGGTTTTTAAAAATTTCCTTTAAATAACCGCTGCAAAACATATGTAATTTTTCTGTAAATATTGTTGTGTTTGTGTTTGTAAAGTGTAACCGTAAATAATAAATGTATATTTTTTTGGCAAAGGAGCACCTGGTGCTGGCATGCCACATAATCATGAAAATGTAAAAAATTGTGTCAATGCAAAATAAAAATCTTTTGAATTTGAATTTGTCCGATCACCGAAGTTAAGCATCGTCGAGCGTGGTTAGTACTTAGATGGGTGACCGCTTGGGAACACCACGTGCCGTTGGCACTACTATTTTGCACCCTACAGAAAAAAAATTTTTTTTTAAAAATTTCAATTTTAAATTTTTTTTTCCCCCACAATCACCACATTTCCCCCCCCCCCCTAACACACACACTCACTCTCTCTCAATCAATCAATCAATCAATCAATCAATCAATCAATCAATCACTCACTCACTCACTCACTCACTCACCCACCCAGTAGCTGTGAATCTTTGCATGTGTATACCTCATACAAAATTCAAAGTGAAAAAATAAATATATAAGTGTATATGTATGTATGTATGTATGTATGTATGTATGTATATATGTATATATATATATATATATATATATATATATATATATATATATATATATATATATATATAAACACACACACACACACCTATTTTGAAGTTTCTCTGTTTCAGTGGGCAGTTATGTATAATAATGAGAGATTCAAAAAGACGTTGATAACAATGTCATCAATGCCTGTTTAGTGTGCTCATTTGTTGGATGGTCGGCAGCAATACTAGAGGTGGTACAGCTGTAACCTGTAAAATTGTACCTGCAATGTGTTGTGTATGGAAAAAAATAAAAATTATATCATCTAAATTTTTGTTATCCAACAATAACCTTCCCATCAATGCATGATGTCACAGTAGCCATAGCTCTACTCTTTCTGCCATATAACATTGGGGGAAAAAAAAAAAAAAAGGAGCTATTAGAATAATAACAAAAGATAAAAAATCATCTAACTGCAGACCAAAATTCAAAAAACTTAAAGTCCTGACTGCCATAAATGAATACGTTCTAGAAACTTTTTATTCATTCTTAAGAAAAAGAAGAAAAAAAAAATTATTATTTTTTTTTTTTTTTTTTTTTTTTAGATATTCGCACATAGGTATAACACCAGAAATGCTAGTAAATTGAGGATAGTTGAACATAACACTAGGCGATTTGAAAATGGACTAAATTACTTGGGAGTAAAACTTTACAACTTAATATCACAGAAAATAACTAAAACAATTTACCAGTATTAAAAAAAAAAACAGTAAAAAAAATTCTTCTAGAATATCCTACCTACCCTCTGAAGCTATTCTTTAATTTGATTGATAATAGAGAAATTGAACTGTTAATTTGTTGAATGGACTTGTGATAACAGCTGCTTCATGTTTTGCATAAAGTTAAATTGTGTAACATGTTATGTATTTTTTTTTTTTGAAATTTTTTTTCTTGGTAACTTGCATCATGTAAATATTAATTGTCTGCACATACATGTTCTATATCCCGGAGCCTTGACTCCACGTGGGATCAACAGAACAAAAATACAAAAAAAAAAAAAAAATCCAGCTCACTAATCTAGGTGCATTTTGCTAACAATATTTGGAATATATATATTTTTTTTTTTTGTGTAACATGCAAATTCTGTATTATTCTGCACACATTATTTATAATCTTCTATCATTTTCTTAGATAATAACTATTAATTCATAAAATAGATTGTGTGTGCATAACCTCCTGGAAACATTTGCACTTACCTCCTACTTTACTTTTTCATTTAAGCAATCCTATTCGCATGTATACACTTAGGTTGCAGCATCGAAATTGTGTAAAATTCAAAGTGTGTATTGCCTGAAAAAAAAAAAAAAAAAAGACATACCAAATATTTGCATACAGCGACACACTACATATTTGCACACAGTGGAGTTTTGCGGTAATTAACCTAGCACAATTTACCACACGCAATCACACGCCCGCGATGAGATAACACACTCGCTGTTTTCCTGTTGACCGGCACGAGGAGTAAGAAAAATTGATATTTACACGAGCACACACTCCCACACTAGTCACAACGTCGGTCATCAAGTTGTGTTGAAAATTCCTGTAGCCTCTGTTTTCCCAAATGATTTCACTTAAAATTTCATTTAACAAGACCATAAACAAATTTACAATACTAATTTCTTAAACAAACACTTCAGCGAACAAGTGACTGTCGCATTCATTACAAAGCTTACAACTTAACAGATGTTTCCGATGTGAAATAAAATAAGAAAATGTTTTACAACCAACCTAGAACATTTAGTCAAAACGTTTTTGTCCTGGTTTATGATTATTTTCCGTGACATGAATGTTTCAAAACTAATAAAAATACGAATGCAGCCAAATATAATGAAGTTAGCACATAAAAGACGACTTAAAATATTTCATTTTTCGAGAATTGGCAGAGCAAGAACGCACAGGTCCAACGGAAATTTCTTTAAAGATAAACGACCATCGGACAAAAACACCCCCTCCCCTCATCCTCAAAAATACGTGAATAATATACTTTTTCAATTATATTTTTATCGTTTTTTTTTTTTTTTTTTTTAATATACTCATTAAAACTTCAAAATAAGCAGGTACTCGTGTGTTTTTCTCTCTACAATGTACCTGATCTCGGTGCGTAAACCTACATCATTTAGAGATGGAATTAATGTACACATACAAGTAAAATTTTGTTCCATTGTAAAATTGAGAGAAAGAAGGTTTTCCAAACGCATTAAGTATGGAGACTTTAAATAAGATTACGAGCTTATAAATGTTTGCAACGAAATAAAGTGACCATGTATCTGCAATTTCAAAAATATTTTTGCTCTGCTAACCTCACATGCAAGCAAGTAAAAATAACCTCACAACTTACTTACCTCTCTCAATTTCGCAGTACCAAAACATAGAAGGGATAAATAGGATAGTTTTTATTCGAAATCCTGCAAGAGTTTTAATTTTTATTAAAATATTTCTCCAATGTAGCATGTGTGTGGAATACTTCATCAGCAACTTGCATCTGCACCTTGAGTGAATTGAAGGGCAGCCAGTTTTAAAAGCTAAACAGAAACTGCACTCTTGAGAATGCATCAGATCCAAGTGAAATGCTTGTTGTGTGTACAGTTAAAAGTTTTATTATTCACACAATGAAAATGTAAACAAAATTTACTCACAATAATAATCACATCATCCTTGGAGGTGCACGAAGAAAGCCATTCCAGGTGGCACTGAACAAGGTGATTTGCTAGTGCTTCCACAGCAAACAGCCTTCATGAAATTATCTCCACATTTTCAGCATACTATACACTAAAGTATACCTAAGTTAATTTAACCATTTTCAAGTGATTCCAGCACAAATTACGTATTTGATTCCTTGAATAACATCTGCAAATGAAAAGTTCCCTGTTTGGTGTAGCAGTAAATTTAAACAGCTCGCAGTGCAAATTAAACAGTGCAGCTGCCATAAAAAAATTACACTATTAGTGGAACTGCCCATTATGTCATCGTAGACTGCTGACATTTAGAAAACATTGAAAAATCAGTGCTAAAGAAGCCCTACATTACTTTCGCTGTCCAAAGTGCGCTGCTCCCTACGTGAGCAAGGCATCGAGAATTTTCTGAACCGTCCGCAACCAGAAAATTGGGTAACCAGATATTTAAATTTTATTTTCACTTTGCTCTTGCATTCTGTAGGATCAGTCTCGTCATGGCAGATACCGCAGCAGCGACTGCAGCACCAGCTGTTGCCCCATCACAGGCAGCTTCCCCGAAGAAAGGCAAGGCTGCGTCGAAGAAGCCACGAGCCAAGCCCGCGCACCCGCGCACATCTGAAATGGTGGCCTCTGCGATCAAGAGCCTCAAGGAAAGGGGCGGCTCATCACTGCAAGCCATCAAGAAATACGTCGCCTCTACCTACAAAGTAGATGCGGAAAAGCTGGCACCTTTCATCAAGAAATACTTGAAGGCAGCAGTGGCTAGCGGCGAGCTTGTCCAAACCAAAGGCAAGGGTGCGTCTGGCTCCTTCAAGCTGGCTTCAGGGACCACCGGTGCTCCGGACCAGCCCAAGGCTCCAAGCGGCAAGCGTGGTGCAGCTGCCCCTAAGGAAAAGAAGCGATCCGTAGCCAAGAAGGCAGCGGTGGGCAAGAAACCAGTCAAGAAGACTCCGCCTACAGCAGAAAAGAAAAAAAAGGCAGCAGCTGCAACCCCCAAGCCCAAGAAGGCACCTTCAAAGGCAAAAAAGGTGTCCAAACCTCCCACGAAGAAACCCCGTGCTCCAAAGCCAAAGAAGGTTGCCCCAAAGAGCAAGTCGCCCAAGAAAGCAGCCCCAAAGCGGAAATGAAGATGCCAGCAGGACCGCTGGCACTTTCTGTGGCACTGTACCACCTTATCGGCCCTTCTAAGGGCCAACAATACTAGTCATGAAGGTATCAGTTGTTGCAATCATTGCCTCCTATAGCCACACCTCTGCCGTTAGGTAAAATTCTGGTTAAAAAATTTCTTATGGTATTTGAAGCGGGGGAAATAAATAAATAAATAAAGAAATTTATCAATTACATTGTGTGTATAGTTTAGGTGCAAAATTATTTAAAGTTTTTAAGCAGGAAAACGTCTTACAAACATCTCACTCTTATTTCAGCATATATATATATATACACATATATACACACACACACACACACATATTTTTTTTGTAAGGATTAGGTCTCAGGGTATTAATGGTGAACTTTATGCTGCTGCTGCTGCTGCTGCTGCTGATGGTGCTGCTACTGCAGACAGGCACTGTTTGAAGAGTTTTTATTTCCTATGCAGAATACATTGCATTGTGTGCAAATCTTTTGTGTACAATATAAACAACCACCTCAAAACACAGACACTATAACTGTGTTTTTCCAAATTCTTATTAATGTAATATATTATTGGCTGGGTAAAGGTCAACGACAGCTAATAGGTACAAAAAGCCAGACAACTGTTTTCCTTTCAAATTTGACAGTTATTTTTAGCCCTAATAAGGGCTGTTTTTTTTTTTCCCCCTTGCAAAAAAAATGGCAAGGAACTCAAGCACGCTCGCCACGGATACGCCGGGCAAGCTGGATGTCCTTGGGCATGATGGTGACCCTCTTGGCGTGGATGGCGCACAAATTGGTGTCCTCGAAGAGCCCCACCAGGTAAGCCTCGCTGGCCTCCTGCAGCGCCATGACGGCCGAGCTCTGGAAGCGCAAGTCTGTCTTGAAGTCCTGGGCGATCTCTCGCACCAGGCGCTGGAAGGGCAGCTTGCGGATAAGCAGCTCGGTACTTTTCTGGTAGCGCCTGATTTCTCGCAGCGCGACAGTGCCAGGGCGGTAGCGATGTGGCTTCTTCACTCCCCCCGTGGCCGGCGCGCTCTTGCGAGCCGCCTTGGTGGCCAGCTGCTTGCGCGGCGCTTTGCCTCCAGTAGATTTACGAGCCGTCTGCTTCGTGCGCGCCATCGTGGTCCGTCTGCGCGTGCTGTAAAAATTTCAACAGTTTTGTTAAAGCTGTGGTGCACTGCGATTGGCCCGGCATCTCCATTGGCTGGCGAGAACAGCCAATCACAGCACAGAAGTCGATCCATAGAAACTAACGACAGAGGCGGCCGAGCAGCCACTTCCATCACAGCTACCGAGTCGAGAGCATCGTCGGAGTGCGGCCCTGCCTCCTCTCTGCGCATCGCTTCGATTCTTAGCTCGCGGACACAAGAGTGACAGCCGGCCTGAGGGAAGTTATAAATCCCGAACGGCCACCTCGAGCCTAGCCCGTTTGGGTCAGCGGCGAGTCCTCTTACAGCGTAATAGATTTACAACACTTTCTTCAGACTGCCCCTAAAGAACACCGAACACAGGACACACCCGTGGCTTCCTGCCCCTCCCGCGACCGGGCCTTAGGGCCGGCCCTGAGGGGGGTTGGCGGAATGAGCGAGCAGGGACCCCCAGCCAAGTCCATGCCAGACAAAACACCACCCGGCGCAGCCTATCCTGGCGGCAGTTTTCAGTCCGTTAGGCACGGCACCATAAATTTAATCGTTTCCTCCCAGGACAACACGGACGCAACCATGGACACAGGCACATACCCCGACTCAGACTGCGATTCTGTTACCTCCAGGACCTCGGTTAATTCCATGACAGTATCAGCGGAATTGTACGCAGCATTTTTACGAGACAGTGCAAGGATGGACAGGGAGCACCCCGAGAATACCCAAGGATGGCAACACGAAACCAAAAGACAACGGAAAATTCCGCAGGCGACCACGCCGCGGCCCCTTGCGGTCTCGAACCGTTACGAGCCGCTCGCTGACACAGCGGGCCCCCCCTCCACCCCCACGGCAGGGTCAGCTCTAGATTCAACATCTCCCGCAACTCAGTCCACACACGGCGCTACTACACGTGAGCCTGCATCCGCAGTTGCGACCGCACAGAATTTTTCATCACCGAACATTGCAGGCCCCACAGGCACACAGGGCACAGCAGCACAGCCTGCCACCCCGCGCGCCAAGCGAATTAACAAGCACGCTCTGAGGCTGGTAGTACCTGATACCAGTCTTTACAACCAGCTCGTCACTCGCGTGCGAGCCTTGGCCCCTGGCGGCGCACAACTAGCCCTTGTGCGGGAGGGGCTTCAGATCGCGTGCGAGACCGAGCAGGCATACCACCTGATTAAACAGTATCTTGAATCGGCCCCTATACCATTCTACACCTTCAGCACGGCCTCAGAGCTGCCACAAAAAGTGGTAATTAAAATGCCAAAGCAGACTCCCACAGCCGCAATCAAAGAGGACCTCGAGGCGCGCGGGTATTCAGTCCTGGACGTTTACCAATTCAAGGCACGAACCACTGACCCTGTCGACCCAACTCACTCCTGGGAGGAGCCCCTTCCCCGCTTCTGCGTAACGGCTAGCAAGAACGACACCCTGCCGCCTCTCACGACACTATCTGTGATCAACATGACGAGAGTAGTCGTTACTCAGTATAAAAAACGAGTATCTGATGTCGCCCAGTGCAAAAACTGCTGGCAGTTTTCGCACACCAAAAACTTCTGCCGCCTGGCGACACGTTGTCAACACTGCGCCGGGCCCCATACTCACGCCGCCTGTCCACATCTCGATAAAAACCCTAATTGCGCAAATTGCAAAGGGAAAGGTATTCATGAGGGAAATTCAAAACTCTGCCCAATATACCTCAACCTAGTCCAGGCCAGACAGGATTCCGCAAACTTGCGAGTTGAAAAACTAAAACAGAATGTCCCTCAAGTCTCGCCAGCCAGCTTCCCATTCCTCTCGACAGCTCCACCTTCAAGACCAGTTCAGACCACATTCTCCTACGCACAGGCGGCTAAAAACAGCACAAAATCTGGCGATCCCGCAGCTCGCCTCTCCAATCCCCGCCCCACCCCCGATCCATCCTCTCGCGACGACTGTAGTGGCATCCCGTCTGCACTTTCTGACCTTCAGGACCTACTAAAATTCCTCCGAGAAACCAACTTTGCCTCCTTCATGTCACACCTCAAACCATACATGCTCCTCGCCAATACAGTCTCCGATCCTTCTATGAAAACCCTCCTGCTCGTTCAGGCCCTGACGACCTTCACGGGCTGCGAATAAGGTCGCAATTGCCAGGACAACACCAAAACTACCTGTCCCCAAGCCACGGGAATCCAGCATCGCGTGTTAAACTCACAGCAAACACCGCGGCCGGCCCGCAGAGCGGACTGCGCTGTGATTGGCTAGAGCCAAATACCACCAGCCAACCAGAGCGAAGCACCGACTTCGCCACTATCAGCCAGTTTTTTCACCACAATACTCGCGGTATTTTTCTCGTACCAACACATAAATAACCAAATAAATTCATACACAACCAATTAATAAAATTAAAATTAATATTATTAAATTCCGCAAAAGTTTAAAAAAAAAAAAAAATAAATAAAATCTAAGCAGAGAAAAACTGTGCAAATAATTGGCCAGAGCCAATGTCCCTACACAACGAACGAAGCACCGACCTCGTCACAGCCAAGCCATGAAATTAATTTAAAGCCAACACCAATTAATTAATTAATTATTAATTAATTAATTAATTCATTACTTGCTCATTATTTATTTTGGAGACCAGGACGCATTCCCCGACCACCGACTAGCTTGAAAATAACACTTTCGGCCTAATGTTTAAATTCACCCATTCTATTAAAATAAAGACCCACGATTTTTCTAAATTACCGACCGTCTTAGGGCAAATGCGCAGGGGGGGTAAACCTGCGTTCGACCTCATCCTTAGTGGGCAAAGGGGGGTAGAAAACCAAAAGGAAACCCGGGGGAAAAATGGCAACATTTTTCCTCTGTATCGAAGACCAGCTGGGAGTGTGCTCGCTTCCAGCAACCATCACAAACTTGACAAGAGGGGGAGGGGGTTCATTCCTTCTTCCTCCTCACAAAAATGTATGATGACAAAAAGGGAGGACAAGAGCCCCTAAAAAGGCTTGTACCTCCCCCGCGCTGAGGGGCTTCGCCCCAGTGATGAAAAGCGGCGGCCGAGCAGCACATTCAGATCACTTTCAGTTCCGCTCCTAGCTTCGTTCGGAGATGATGTAGTCCTGCTGCTCATCCTGAAAGTAGTCAGAATAGTCCAGAATTCCGCCCCCAGTTTTGAACGACCGCGTCGTGCGACGGATAGGTTTTAAATTGAGTGTGTGACACCCAGAGGCGCAGCGTCTCGCTGCCTAGCCGCGGCCCTGGCTAACTCAGTCCCAGGGTCGTAGGTCAGTGGGTGCTCCACTCCCTTCCTTTGCTAGGCGATCGTAATAAATCCTGTAGGAATAATTATTATTGTTATTTAATTAGCTAACATGGCGACCTCGAGTGACGTAGAATTCCGCGAAACCTCTTCTCTTGAACAAGGTGTTCTCAAGAGAAAGAGTAGCGACGAACACATCAGAGTCACAAAAATTCAGTCCCTGAATCACCATGTCACAGGTGATGTGACAACAGGCAGCCAGACACCAGGCAGCTCGCCTCCATGCAGTCAGATACCGCCGGGCGTGGCGCAGGATCACCCAGCCCTGACAGACACCTCCACTGCACAACAGGGCGCGAATCCCTTTCGCACTGCCCCAATCACAGTCACCCACACAGCCGCGCTGCCATATGAGCGGCTGTACGACCAGTTCAACAGGCTAGGATTAATTTTCTCAGCGAAAAACACCAACAGGGGGACACTGTACTATTTCACCAATGTGCAGCAGTACCATGCAGCCATTAAAGTACTTGATGAACTAAAGGCCGAGTATTTTATTACACGCGTGCAGGCAGACAAACCGTTGAAATATGTGCTTAAGGACATCCCAGGGGGAACTAGCACTGCCAGAATTACCCAGGACCTACTGGCTCAAAACATACCAGTACTATCAGTCTACCAAATGTACGACTGGACTCGTCGTCCAATAAACATGTACCAACTAGATGTACCGCAGGGCAGCGAGTCATTAATGAGTACATTGACCACTGTCATTGGACTCAGAGTGAGGCTGGTGGACTACCGATATAAAAATACACCACTCCAGTGTACGAATTGCTGTCTTCTTGGGCATATAGCAAAACAATGCCGCAAACAGCCAGTGTGCCCGCAATGTGCCGGCCCACACAAACTACAGGAGGACTGTCCCCGCCCGCCACACTGTGCCAGATGTAACATGGCACATAATGCCAGATACATGGGCTGCCCCGATTACCAACGGGAGCTGCAGAGGCGCCGTCCTAGGGGGCAGCAGCAGCAGCAGCAGCACCAGCAGCAGCAGCACCAACAATGGACCCGGCGTCCAAATAGACGCCCTCAGTGGCAGACACAACATGCCGAGGACCGTGCACCTGCCTACCAGCAAACGGAGTCACAAACCCAACCCGCCAACGTGGCTCATGAGCCAGGGTGGAATGTGGTCACATCACGGCGTAAACAAAACCCGCAATACAACACCCGACCACAAGGAGGGCAAACCTCTGGCTACAGAGATGACTGGGACCCTCGCAGCGATAACAGGTACCAGGCCCTGAAACAGGACTTCCCGGAACTATGGGAGCCAACACAGTGGGAGCGTCGAAAGGCAGCTCGCCAAAGTCAACAGGCTGGTACACCCCGCAGTACAGGAAACCAGCATGCACAGCGCCAGCCACGTCAGGCCAGACCAGTTGCCCAACCATCAAGCCAGGCAGGAAGGCTGCGCCACCGCTCTGCTCCAGCAGAAAATAATATACAACAACCAATGCAACAGGCTTGCGTGCAGTCGCCAGTTATTTCCACACCGGCTCCTAAGGTGCCTGTCACCCACAACGAACCAGCTACAACTGTCGTGGTACAGCCAAATTCAGCAGCAATCAGGCCAGCAGCCCCCATTGTGGCACGCAGCATGCCATTGCCACAACCTCCAGTACACATCACACCAGAGAGGATAGCCACAAATTATCGAGACTGCCAAGTCCTTCAAGGCACTCTCACGAAAGTAGCAGGTGCACACCCTGCTGTCATGGAAATTGCGCAAAAACTTTGCAACCTACTAACGGCCTGGCTTGACACTTCAGTCGCGGCGGACCGCAGAATTCACCTCGCCGTGGACCTAATTATGGCCATGGCACCAGTCGCACCTGCTCCTCAAGATGGAGCACAATAATAATTTAACATTAAAGACGATCGCCACCTGGAATGCACGCAGTGTGCGAAACAAAACGCCTGAACTTCAGGAATTTCTGCGAGAGCATGATGTCCAGATACTAGCACTAACAGAAACCCATCTTTCGTCAACTGAAAAATTATTCCTACCTGGGTACATCATCCACAGAAAGGACAGGGACAACCAGGGTGGAGGGGTTGCCTTGGCTGTCCGCACCAATCTAATACACCATGAAGTACAACTTCCTGACTTAGGCCGCATAGAGGCAGTAGCAATCTCTATATCACTTAAAGGCAAGAAATGTACTATCATTTCAGCCTACGCTCCCCCAGGACGCTCAATCACAGCTGAAAACCTCCAAATCCTAGCCACTTGCACCTCTTCCTTCCTCCTACTAGGTGATTTAAATGCAAAACACCCTGCGTGGAACTGCGCCCGAACTACAAGTAATGGCAGAGTGCTGTTTGCACACCAGCAGCTACACCAATACATGGTCTGCGCTCCCTACCATCCTACCCGCTATCCTGAAAATCCCAGGCAATATCCTGATATCCTAGATTTCACCATTTATTATAACACAAATTTCATCTACGAACTTGAAGTAATCCACGAGCTGCACTCAGACCATCTACCAGTCATTGCTACACTTGAAGATGTTTACACAAAAACCGCCCAAACCAAACGCACCTATAATTTCCGCAAAGCAGACTGGCCGCGACTCAACTCCTTTATAGAAAATAACCTATTCCCTGTTCCTACCATTACAGTGGCTGCGGACTTGCAGCAGTACTCTGCCAAATTATCTAGGACCCTATCCCAAGCAATAAATACTTTTATTCCAACCACGAAAAAGAAAGTGGATGCTACTGCCCTCCCCCCGCAACTAAAACAGCTAATCACAGCCAAAAACCAGGCGAAGCGCCGATGGCAACGCAACAGATGCCCAGCGCTCAAGAAGGTATACACCGACCTGTACAATGAATTTCAAGCCAAACTTAGTGTACATCGAGCCACTCAATGGGATGCGAAAGTGCAACAGCTCTCTACAGCCAACAACACACTCTGGAAAGTGGCGAAAAACCTGTCCTCCAAGCCCACAATTATCCCGCCTATCCAACTTCCTACTGGAAACATGGCTTTCTCGCCTAAAGATAAAGCTACAGTACTTGCTGACTGCCAAGAACAGGCCTTCCAACCCAACATCCTACCAAACAATCCCCCCCACTCCCTCCTAATAACGGAGCAAGTAGCGGCCATGCGACTTACACCTGCAACCTCAGAACCCCTTCTAACGACAGAAGCGGAAGTCAGAAGAATCATAAAATCTCTGAAGACTAATAAAGCTCCAGGAACAGATAAAATCCCTTCCCTTGTCCTAAAACACCTCAAAATCCCAGCTCTTCAAGCAATAGCAGCCTGCATAAATGGCATCCTTCTCACCAACTCCTGGCCTAACAATTGGAAGGAGGCAAAAATCATTCTGCTTCCCAAGCCTGGCAAAAATCCGCAACTCCCGTCCAGCTACCGACCAATAAGCCTGCTCAACACCATCTCGAAAGTAGCTGAGAAAATAATAGCACGCCGCATCCAATTACACCTGGAAGAGCAACAAGTGCTCCCAGACTATCAATTTGGCTTTAGAGCTCGCCACTCCACCACTCAACAGCTCGTTAGAATAGTTGAGCATATAACACAGGCCTTTGACTGGCGCCACTACACCGCGGCAGTCTTCCTCGATATCGAAAAGGCCTTCGATCGTGTCTGGCATGACGGACTTTTATACAAACTCCAAGCCATAAAACTCCCAGATACGTATATAAAAACCTTGGACGCATACCTAAGTAAACGATCTTTTCGTGCAAGCATCCCAGGAGCCACATCTACTCCACGTAAAATATTAGCTGGTGTACCACAAGGCAGTGTACTTGGCCCCATGCTCTTCAATATATATGTCTCTGACTTACCGAAACTGCCCAGAGCCAACATCGCGTGTTTTGCGGATGACACCATGTTGTATGCTAGTTCAACTCAATCGCAACAAGCAGTCAGGCGCCTACAAGAATCACTGAATCTGTTAGAATCGTGGTTTACAGATTGGAGAACAGCTATCAATGTCGACAAATGTGAGGCGATCGTCTTTACACGCCGGAAGGTACCGGCAAACCTACCTCAGCTACGCCTCTTTAACAACAATATACACTACAAAACCTGTGTCAAATACCTGGGAGTCCACATGGATAAAAGCCTAACTTGGAGCAAACAGGTATCGAATAAACAAGCACTCGCGAATGCAAGACTGGCAACTTTATATCCTCTCTTAAACCACAAGGGAAGTCTAAGCATTAAAAATAGCAAATTACTGTACACAGCCTGCGTGAAACCCATCATGACCTATGCGGCTCCAGCGTGGGGCTACGCAGCGAAAACGCACTTAAATAAACTGCAGGTGGTGCAGAATAAGGCTCTTAGAAAAATCGCGCATGTGCCTAACTATGCTCCCATGAAGAGAGTACACACAGAGATTCGCATAGACACCATGCACGAACAGTTTATTAAACAAGCTGTAGCCTTTTATAAAACAGTGGAATCACACACAAATCCCCTAATAAACAGGCTAGGTCGTTATCACCCAGAAGATGTACGAAAATACAAAAGGCCAAAGCATATTCTATGCGAGAAACCGCCCTGAACGAGTCGAAAAATCACCGTGGTCCGCACCAGCACTGATTGGCTGGCCGCGCGCAGGGGGGGTGGCCTCGGGGTAGCTGTAGCTCGTTGCGGACTGTTCAGAAAACTTCAGGAACCAAAAACTTGTCACGCATCGATTCACTAAAATGTAAATAACTTCTGCAATATTCAACGCAGAAACAAATAAAAAACACCAAAATAATCAGCAGAAAACACTCGTGCCGTCATAGTACATAACTGCGCCCGGCGCATTGCAAACACTTTAAGATAAACTGTTAAAAACTCAGCGGCATCGCTCAGCTTTAATTCTACGAATTTTTTCCCTCTTTCATTATTAGTGTTATTAGTGTTTTAGTTCTAATTTTACAACGTAATTTCTCTCCCTATACCCTGACATCTTTACCACCAGGAAGTGCTTCGTCCCCCCCCCCTGCGCCGCCAGGGGAGCTCACAGAGACGCCGCCCACAGTGCCTGTCAGCAGGGGAGATGGCACCAAGATCCTGCCATGGTTCCCGCAGCCACATAGTGCAACAGCCACGTTATCATGCCCTTCCAATTTATTTTAGTGCTTCACTCTTTCGCATCCTAACATCCCCCCATAGTGTATA
>NW_026962503.1:55000-62500 GCF_032445375.1 Bacillus rossius redtenbacheri | reverse complement strand
CCTGTTGTTTGTAACAATCACACCTGGTATAGCTATTTCGAGTGGCAAATACAAACTGCAAAAAAAAAACATCTATATCATTGCCAACGGCCATATCACGATGAACACACCGGTTCTCATTTTTTTTTCCCCCACAATCACCACATTTCCCCCCCCCCCTAACACACACACTCACTCTCTCTCAATCAATCAATCAATCAATCAATCAATCACTCACTCACTCACTCACTCACTCACCCACCCAGTAGCTGTGAATCTTTGCATGTGTATACCTCATACAAAATTCAAAGTGAAAAAATAAATATATAAGTGTATATGTATGTATGTATGTATGTATGTATGTATGTATATATGTATATATATATATATATATATATATATATATATATATATATATATAAACACACACACACACACCTATTTTGAAGTTTCTCTGTTTCAGTGGGCAGTTATGTATAATAATGAGAGATTCAAAAAGACGTTGATAACAATGTCATCAATGCCTGTTTAGTGTGCTCATTTGTTGGATGGTCGGCAGCAATACTAGAGGTGGTACAGCTGTAACCTGTAAAATTGTACCTGCAATGTGTTGTGTATGGAAAAAAATAAAAATTATATCATCTAAATTTTTGTTATCCAACAATAACCTTCCCATCAATGCATGATGTCACAGTAGCCATAGCTCTACTCTTTCTGCCATATAACATTGGGGGAAAAAAAAAAAAAAAAAGGAGCTATTAGAATAATAACAAAAGATAAAAAATCATCTAACTGCAGACCATAATTCAAAAAACTTAAAGTCCTGACTGCCATAAATGAATACGTTCTAGAAACTTTTTATTCATTCTTAAGAAAAAGAAGAAAAAAAAAATTATTATTTTTTTTTTTTTTTTTTTTTTTAGATATTCGCACATAGGTATAACACCAGAAATGCTAGTAAATTGAGGATAGTTGAACATAACACTAGGCGATTTGAAAATGGACTAAATTACTTGGGAGTAAAACTTTACAACTTAATATCACAGAAAATAACTAAAACAATTTACCAGTATTAAAAAAAAAAACAGTAAAAAAAATTCTTCTAGAATATCCTACCTACCCTCTGAAGCTATTCTTTAATTTGATTGATAATAGAGAAATTGAACTGTTAATTTGTTGAATGGACTTGTGATAACAGCTGCTTCATGTTTTGCATAAAGTTAAATTGTGTAACATGTTATGTATTTTTTTTTTTTGAAATTTTTTTTCTTGGTAACTTGCATCATGTAAATATTAATTGTCTGCACATACATGTTCTATATCCCGGAGCCTTGACTCCACGTGGGATCAACAGAACAAAAATACAAAAAAAAAAAAAAAATCCAGCTCACTAATCTAGGTGCATTTTGCTAACAATATTTGGAATATATATATATTTTTTTTTTGTGTAACATGCAAATTCTGTATTATTCTGCACACATTATTTATAATCTTCTATCATTTTCTTAGATAATAACTATTAATTCATAAAATAGATTGTGTGTGCATAACCTCCTGGAAACATTTGCACTTACCTCCTACTTTACTTTTTCATTTAAGCAATCCTATTCGCATGTATACACTTAGGTTGCAGCATCGAAATTGTGTAAAATTCAAAGTGTGTATTGCCTGAAAAAAAAAAAAAAAAAGACATACCAAATATTTGCATACAGCGACACACTACATATTTGCACACAGTGGAGTTTTGCGGTAATTAACCTAGCACAATTTACCACACGCAATCACACGCCCGCGATGAGATAACACACTCGCTGTTTTCCTGTTGACCGGCACGAGGAGTAAGAAAAATTGATATTTACACGAGCACACACTCCCACACTAGTCACAACGTCGGTCATCAAGTTGTGTTGAAAATTCCTGTAGCCTCTGTTTTCCCAAATGATTTCACTTAAAATTTCATTTAACAAGACCATAAACAAATTTACAATACTAATTTCTTAAACAAACACTTCAGCGAACAAGTGACTGTCGCATTCATTACAAAGCTTACAACTTAACAGATGTTTCCGATGTGAAATAAAATAAGAAAATGTTTTACAACCAACCTAGAACATTTAGTCAAAACGTTTTTGTCCTGGTTTATGATTATTTTCCGTGACATGAATGTTTCAAAACTAATAAAAATACGAATGCAGCCAAATATAATGAAGTTAGCACATAAAAGACGACTTAAAATATTTCATTTTTCGAGAATTGGCAGAGCAAGAACGCACAGGTCCAACGGAAATTTCTTTAAAGATAAACGACCATCGGACAAAAACACCCCCTCCCCTCATCCTCAAAAATACGTGAATAATATACTTTTTCAATTATATTTTTATCGTTTTTTTTTTTTTTTTTTTTTAATATACTCATTAAAACTTCAAAATAAGCAGGTACTCGTGTGTTTTTCTCTCTACAATGTACCTGATCTCGGTGCGTAAACCTACATCATTTAGAGATGGAATTAATGTACACATACAAGTAAAATTTTGTTCCATTGTAAAATTGAGAGAAAGAAGGTTTTCCAAACGCATTAAGTATGGAGACTTTAAATAAGATTACGAGCTTATAAATGTTTGCAACGAAATAAAGTGACCATGTATCTGCAATTTCAAAAATATTTTTGCTCTGCTAACCTCACATGCAAGCAAGTAAAAATAACCTCACAACTTACTTACCTCTCTCAATTTCGCAGTACCAAAACATAGAAGGGATAAATAGGATAGTTTTTATTCGAAATCCTGCAAGAGTTTTAATTTTTATTAAAATATTTCTCCAATGTAGCATGTGTGTGGAATACTTCATCAGCAACTTGCATCTGCACCTTGAGTGAATTGAAGGGCAGCCAGTTTTAAAAGCTAAACAGAAACTGCACTCTTGAGAATGCATCAGATCCAAGTGAAATGCTTGTTGTGTGTACAGTTAAAAGTTTTATTATTCACACAATGAAAATGTAAACAAAATTTACTCACAATAATAATCACATCATCCTTGGAGGTGCACGAAGAAAGCCATTCCAGGTGGCACTGAACAAGGTGATTTGCTAGTGCTTCCACAGCAAACAGCCTTCATGAAATTATCTCCACATTTTCAGCATACTATACACTAAAGTATACCTAAGTTAATTTAACCATTTTCAAGTGATTCCAGCACAAATTACGTATTTGATTCCTTGAATAACATCTGCAAATGAAAAGTTCCCTGTTTGGTGTAGCAGTAAATTTAAACAGCTCGCAGTGCAAATTAAACAGTGCAGCTGCCATAAAAAAATTACACTATTAGTGGAACTGCCCATTATGTCATCGTAGACTGCTGACATTTAGAAAACATTGAAAAATCAGTGCTAAAGAAGCCCTACATTACTTTCGCTGTCCAAAGTGCGCTGCTCCCTACGTGAGCAAGGCATCGAGAATTTTCTGAACCGTCCGCAACCAGAAAATTGGGTAACCAGATATTTGCCTCAATTTTTTTTTTTTTTTTTTTCCTAACCTAAGTTTAAAACTAAGTGTATTGGGAGGGGTCCGGGTTAGGGAGAGACTCTAAGTGCGTCTCAGGCCGAAGCCTATACGCTCTAATCATGCAGGGGGTACCATGCAGAGAAGGGAACATGCATATGTGCTAAGGAGGGGGATTGGCCAGCCATGGCAGCAATTGGCGCCATGACTAACTCCCCTCACTTGACTATTCTAGACTATACTAGATAAGTTGGGCCCAGGTAAAACCTGCATAGACACAGGGAAAACCCTGGGCACTTACATGCGGGATGCAAAAATTCATGCATTAATTTCATGCTGGTTGGTTACGGGAGTAGAAGGATGGCTCAGGAAGAAGAGTTGGAAGAGTAGAAAATGTCTACTAAGCAAGGGCGGGCACTTGGGCATTTCTGTCCGCATTTTAGTTTGGTAGGACTGGTTTTTAGGGGGCGACTTTAGTCGTTTCCCGCCAGGCTGCCAGCCAGCCAGGTTAGCTGAAAAAGAAGTACATATTGCAGCTGTATATATATGACCGCAGCTCCCAGGTTGCCCCAGCTGCCACGGTCATGCATGCCCGACACATTGTGCTGCCAGCCTGGGCATGTCAATCATCGGCTAGGCCAATGTTGCATATTTGCACCGCAGGACGTGGTCAGGCACATGGTCAGACACCTATTATGTTCACTTAATATATTTTAATCTAAGGGACAGTCAGGACATATGTGTGTAGTTCATTAGGGCCCCGATGGGCCAAAAACGCGACTGGTTTCATTAGAACCCCGCTGGGTCAAAAACGCGACTGGTTCAGCGATCGGCGCAACGAGTGTAGTGGGGGTGTGGGGGCCTTAATTCCGACACATGTTGCTGCCAGCCTGGGCATGTCAATTATTGGCTAGTCCAATGTTGCATATTTGCACCGCAGGACGTGGTCAGGCACACGGTCGGAATCCTATTAATTAATACTTAATATTATACTTAAATTAGAATGCAATATAATATAATATACCACCCTACTGCACCCACCATTGCTGCAGCATTCCACTCGTTGGCAAGGTCAGCTTCAACGGTGTTTATTTGCACTGACAGCTGGCGGCACAGCAGAGTAGCATCTAATTTACTATTATTTAAATTACTCAGCCCTCCGAGTATTTAAATAAATTTAATCTAAGTTTCGAGCTGCCTTGTGTGGGTTTAAATAATTAAATTATTTAAATAAGCTATGAGTTGAAGTGAAACCTTGCAGGTTAAATGCCTATGCGAAAGCAGTAGTCAGTAATTCAAAATCTCATGTCTTTCAGAAACACAACCAGCACTGGGGGTGAAACCAACCAGGCCGGCCATGACCATCAGTCATAGAGAGTCAGCCCTAACATGTCAGGCAGTGAACTCCTGGGAGTCGAACCACCACCCGCATGCTTCGGACCATTTTGAATTAGCATTCAAACAGGTTGGTCGTGCATGTAATTGTGTGTTGGCTGGAGGGCGCCGTGTAAGCCTAGTGGGAAGGCTCTACTCATAACATGTTCTATGAGCTGTTTGGGTGACGCGAGCTCCGCGCGCGAGTGTGCGCGCACGGAGCCGGGGAGGTACTGCGCTGCTCCGAGCGCCGGCTACTAGTTTTGTTTGGAGGGGGTCGTGCGCTGGTTGGCTGTCAGGCTCGGCCAATCAGGGGGCGCCTCGCCCGCAGCTACGGCGGGCGGTGCGCCAGGATTGATTTCGGAAGCTTATACTTCTGTGTATTATTTGGATCATAGTTTCCAAGGGAGGAAATATGTGGATTTAAATTATTTACGCATTTATCGTAAAAATTTTGGGTTGTGCGGATATAAAAATCTTGCAAAGTTTCAGTGTTAGTTTCACTGTGCAAGTTCTCTACTGGACAGTATATCGGGGCGTCTGCAGCGATTCGAATGCATCTATTCTGAACTCGCTGCAGTTTTATTAGATGGCAGTATGCTGCAGTAGCCCAGACTGGGGCTGCATACGTGATTATCGGGCGTATGAGAGCTTTGTAGAGCAGTAATCCATTTTTGACTGTGCTGCCACATCGCCTGCTCATTACAGGATATAATGCGCGCATTCTAACCTGAGCTTGGGTTTGTTTAATGTCAATGTGCTGTCTCCACAGGAGTTTCCTATCCATGTGGACACCTAGGTATTTAACTACGTCCTTGTGAGGGATTGGCTCATCAAATAGGCGTAGTTGCGGCCTGTTGTCGGCTGGCGGGAGGTTTTTGCGTGTAAACACAATCGCCTCAGACTTGGTCGTGTTTACTTTTATGCGCCAGGCTGTACACCACTGTTCAACTTCAGTGAGCGCAGTCTGGAGCCTGGTAGTGGCCAGCTGTAGGTTATGAGATCTGCTATACAGTACAGTGTCGTCTGCATAGCAGCCTAGCTTGACTAGTCTATGTGCGGGGCGAGGCATGTCGCGTACATATATATTAAATAGTACTGGGCCTAGGATGCTGCCCTGCGGCACTCCGGCTTTAATTAATTTTAGGTCAGACGTTGCCCCTTCAGATGACACTCTAAAGGTTCTGCCTGCTAGGTAGGATGCAATGAGTTTAGTGTAGCAATCCGGGAAGTTTGCTTCATACATTTTATATATTAGCCCTGCATGAAAAACTCTATCAAAGGCCTTTTCTACATCGAGAAACGTAGCAACTACGTAGTCTTGGACGTTGAATGCGCTGGTTATCTCTTCGGTAAGACGGACCAGTTGATGGGTAGTCGAATGAGCACTGCGAAAGCCAAATTGCTCATTTGGCAGCAAGTTATGTTCGTGTATGTGTACTTTAAGTCTGTGTAAAATTATGCGCTCCGCAACTTTAGACACAGTACTCAATAGGCTTATTGGCCTGTAATTTTGGGGCAGTGTTTTGTCCTTGCCCGGCTTGTGGAAGACTATTACTTTTGCTTCCTTCCACTGGGAGGGAAAAATATTCAGTCTGAGCATTGCATTAATGCATTCAGCCAGATATTCAAAGGCTTCGTCTGGAAGCTGTTTGAGAACAACTGCTTGTATGCCGTCGTTCCCAGGGGCTTTTCGCGGCTTCATATTCTTGATAGCACGCTTAATTTCTTGGGCCTGGGTGGGGAGAGGCTCAGAGATAGTGGGCTGGTGCAGTTTAGCGCGGAGTTCGCGGTAAATTTGTGCAGTGAATGGCCTGTCACAAGGCTGCAAATTGGGCTGGAATGCTGTTTCTAAGGTGCTTGCGAAAGCTTGCGCCTTGTCCTGGGGAAGAAATGCGAGTCCATTATTTGTTTGGAGGGGTGGAATTTTATCAAATTTATTCAAAATTCGCTTAGTCATTGCCCAGGTACTCCCGTCCTGTACATTGAGCTTCGCGATTTTGGCTTCCCACTGGCTGCTACGCCACAACGAGAGTTCATCTGATATAGCAGTTTGAAGCTCGTTGATTCTGCGTTTAATAATGTGCGTGCGTCGCCGTGTGTATTCGCGGCGCAGTCTGTTCTTTTGCGATATCATATCGCAGATGTATGCTGGCAGCTCGTCATGCATTAACTTAACCTCCTTTTCTGGGATGCACTGGCTAATTCCGTCTTGAATTTTCGCGGTAAAAGTGGTTATAGCGTTTTCTAGATTATCACTATTATTTATTTCGTCGAGTTCTGAAAGATGTAATGACAAAAAATTTTTAAAGCTAACCCAATCTGCATTTTTGTAGTCCCTGACTTTACGAGGTGGGTTCGAGTCGACATTTGCGTCGTCAAAAATTAAATGAACAGGGAAGTGGTCAGACGTTAAGTCGTGTACAACTTCGAGTTCGAATCCCGAGTGCACACGTTTATTAATAACGATGTCTAGAACATCTGGGAGAACCCCCACACGCCCAGTGTCGTGTGTGGGCTCCATGGGAGCATGAATTTGGTAGTTGTGATTTAATTGGTGGTTATAAAGAATTGTACCATTCTGTGTGGCTCGCCTGCTGTTCCACTCTCTATGTTTAGCATTTATGTCTCCTAGAGCGAGGAAGGTCGG
>NW_026962503.1:45000-50000 GCF_032445375.1 Bacillus rossius redtenbacheri | reverse complement strand
TGTCTAACCATCAGCGCGGTGTCATCCGCGTACATGACAATCGTGCATTCGGGGGGCTTGGGAATGTCATGAGAATATAGGGAAAATAATAGGGGAGAGAGCGTGGACCCTTGAGGGACTCCTGCAGTGATCTCTCTAGAGGATGAAGTGGACCCTTCCACCCGTACGCAGAACGTGCGGGCTTCCAGGAAAGAGTGAAGGATGCAGCGAAGAGCAGGGTTTAATCCCAGAAAGGCCAGCTTGAGGATTAGGGCGTGATGGTGGACAGTATCGAATGCACGACTCAGGTCTAGCAACACCATGCCGGTATGGGTCCTTTGTGTGAAACTGAGGGTGATTTGGTCGGTGACGTGAGCTAATGCGTGTTGTGTTGATAAGTGACGTCGGAAGCCAAACTGGAATTCAGGCAGCGGTTGTAGCCGGGCTACTTCCGCTTCCAGCCTGGCCAGAACTATGCGCTCCGCTACCTTTGATATCACTGAGAGCAGGGCGATGGGACGGTACGATGCCGGCCGATTGGATGCACCTTTTCCCTTGAATATGGGTACTACCGTGGCCTCACGCCATGGACGTGGGAAGTGACCTGAAATGAGAATGCTGTTGATTATGTTGGTGAGGTAGATGAGTGCTTTGCGTGAGATGGATTTGAGGAGGCGTGGGGTGACTTCATCCGGGCCTGGAGCGGCGTTATGACGCACGCGGTCTATCTCCTTCCTCACTTGCCTGGGCGTAGCTGTCTTGAGGGAGCCTGGCGTTGGGGGCGGAGGGGGTTGATAGTGTGTGGGGAGCTTGGAGATGTGAGGTGGTATGGGTGCTGGTGCGAATGAGTTCACAAAGTGGTTTGCCATGCACTCCGCCCTGTCAGTCGCCGACTCCGCCATGCCACCGTCCACCTCTAGGGGCGGGATCGATGACCTGGCGGCGCGGAGACTGCGCGCGAAGCGCCAGACCGAACCATTTGCGAGTGACAGCGCGTCGAGCTTTTTGACTTCGCCCGCCGACCTCCATTCAGCAACGGCCACTCTGCACCGTCGGAACAGAGCATTGTAGTCGTCCCTGTCTGGCTGTAGGCGGGTACGCTGCCATCGGCTCCGAGCCCTGTTGCGGTACGAGATGAGTGTCTTGATGTGGGCTGGGAGTGGTATTCCAAGTGGGTGCGGTTTTACTTTGGGGATATGGAGGGCGGCTGAGGTGATAATGGTGTCAGCAAAGTGAAGAACATGTTGGTCAAGTTCCTCCTTTGTGCGGGCTTTATGTTGCAGATCTAGCTGCTGGTCCATAGCTGTTCGATACATTTTCCAGTCAGCTTGTTTGAAATCGTAGATGGTGTTTGTGGAAGTAGGGGTGACTGTGGTGTCAATTGTCCCTATGACAGGGTAGTGGTCTGATGTCAGGTCGGTGCAGACTTTGAGGGGATTGACTCTGGGTAGGCATGTGCCTATCACCAGGTCCAGTACACTGGGGCTGCCAGTATGGGAGTGTGGGTGGTACGTGAACGTGTCAGGGGCATGTAGTACTAAGGTGGTTTCCTTCAGGTATTTGCGGAGGGCGATACCTTTATAATTGTTGCGGAGACAGCCCCAGGAGTTGTGCCTGGCATTGAAGTCACCCGCCAGTATGATGCGTGAGTCGAGCCGGCGAAGGCTGGTGAGGTCCTCTGCCGGGAATGGAGTGGTTGGTGGGATGTAAGTGGCCACGGCAGTAAAGGGCGTGGGGTTCGTATGCAGCCGAACTGCTACCGCTTCCATGTGCTGCAATTGAGGCGTTTGGCGCCTATGGTGCGACAAAGCTTGGCGCACAAGAAGAGCCACGCCCCCCTGTTTGCCACCCAACCGGTCGGCCCGATGCGTCACATATCCCGGCACCGTGAACGGAACGCCCCAGCCCTGAGCCAGGTTTCCGCCAAGAACACCAGGTCTGGTTTGTGGAGTGAAATGAAATGATTGAACTCGGCTGCCTTGTTGGCGATGCTGTTGCTATTCCAGATAATGATTTTAAGGGAGGGCATTGGCAATTGCACTAAGGACGGAGAAAATCACTGTGCACTTCTCGTCTTGGTTCTGCGATGATTTAAATTTCCGGATGGCATCTAGTAAAAAGGGAACCCATTTCAGCAAGTTGAGGTCTTTAATTAACTTAATCAATTCGGCAAATTCGTTTAGGACATTGGGTTCAGCATTAGCTTGTTGATTTTTAGGGGGTGGATGATTGTAACTGGCATGACGAGGCATTGAGTTAGAAGGAACGCGAGTGACGCGAGCTGGGAGTTGAGTGGCTTGTGGCAGTGGTGTGTCGTGGGTTGGTGTGGTTATTGCTTGTGTTTTGAATGTTTTCAGTTGGCTTGCGAATGTGTTTCTTGGGGGAGGAAGTGGGGGGAAGCTGGTGGTGGTGGGCAGTTTTTGTTGTGGCTGTGCTGTGCGGTTTACCTTAGCATTCAGCATGGACAGCCTGACTGGGCAGTCCTTGGAGGCGGCGATGTGCATGTTGGCCGGGAGGTCATGGTCCGCGCAGTTGGCGCAGTGTGGTGGGGCATCTGAAACGTTGGGGCACTCCGTGGAAGGGTGGGCGCCCGGGCACCGCACGCATCTGGGCTTCATCCAGCAGAGGTGGATGGAGTGGTCCCAGCGTTGACATTGCACGCAGCGTTGAATTTCCTGGCGTCCTCGGTAGGCCTCGAACCTGACCTCCATGTGGTCCAGGTAGTGGCGGCCGAGGATGGGGGATAGCTGGGCAGTTCCATTGAGCGAAATGAGGAACAGCGGCACTGGGATGTCCTCCCCAGTTGGAGTACGCCGGTCCATCCGTTTCACTGATGCAACATCAAGACCGAGGGAGCGTACTTGGGCAGCAAGCTCGTCCTGGTCGTAGTCGACATCCAGTCCTCGGATGACAAATCGAGAGTTCCTTTGGTCTGGGCGCGGGTGTGTGAAACATTCAAAGTTCTTTTCTTTAAGGAATTTTATTAGGTTTTCCTGGTCTGGGATGGTGGCAGTCTTTATCTTTACATTGTGCTTTGTCACAATGATGGCGTAGTCATTTTTCATTAACTGTTTGAGAGCCGGCTTGTATTGGTGGAACGCCTGGTTCATGCCAGTTTTCACCGTCACAGGTGGCATCGGGAACTTGTTGGGGGCAAATTTTTCTGGTATCGCTGGGCCAGCTTTGCCCGGCGGAGGTTTATGTGCCTTGGTGGTACTGTGCGAGGTGGGCGTGGGTGTAACTGTGTTGGGGGGGTTGACAGGTGCATCAGGTTGAGCTGTCGCTGTCTGGAAGTCGTCCTCTTCCTCGCTCAGTGTGTGGTAACGATTTGTTTTTGTTGCTCGGTCCTTGCTTGGGCTGTTGTCCATTTGGGCGAAGCACCTTTTATTGATTCCCCCTCTGCTGACTTCCTGCCACTCCATGTTGGGGATACCCTGTGCTGGTGGCGGTGTTCGAACCCCCGGGGGACTCTGGCGGTCAGCAGCGGGGCTGGTTGGTGATCGAGACATGTGCTCTTCCTGGTAGCACACGAAATATTTGTGAAAATCATCCTCGCAAATAATGTCTGGGATTTCTTGGTCTTTATGAAAAAATCTGGGTTGATAGGTTTTTCTATCAGCAATAATAAATGGGTGTTGAGACAGATCGTCCTGTTCAATGGGCCTCAAATGGATGCGACACATTATATTCTTGTCGTCTTGGACACCGACTTGAAATAAGTTGCCGAAATGTCCGAAAACAGAATCGTTGTCAACAGTTACCCCCATTGCTGGGCAGTACAGTTCGTACATGGTTTGGTTAGAGTTATCCATATCATTTAAATTATTTGTATTTATATTAATACAAGTCGCCATGTTGCTTTCAGAAGAGGTATGGGGTGCTCCAATTAATTTATCAGTAATAGAAGTCGATATGGGAACACACCCGCCCGAAAGATTGCTTCTATGAGAGTCATGCTCTATGGTTGAACTAGATTGTTTGTTTACATACATTAACGAATATTTTAAACACTGTTTATAATGTTTTTCGGCAAAGCCGCGTCTTACCTTCAATTGTGCGCATGCACAGGTGTTTGAGGAACACGAATCACACCCGAAAATAGCACTCGCGGCACTTTATATACGAAAAATTGCGGAAATCGCGGCACCGATTTTCGCGCGCACTACAACCAGATCGGACGAGAACCGGTGTGTTCATCGTGATATGGCCGTTGGCAATGATATAGATGTTTTTTTTTTGCAGTTTGTATTTGCCACTCGAAATAGCTATACCAGGTGTGATTGTTACAAACAACAGGAGAAATCGTGTAATGAACACTCTTTTACTTCCCCCCCCCCCCCCCTCCCCACACACAACACCCACCACCCTCACCATCCCAACCACCAAAGCCCTCTTCAAAATACACTCTCACACACACACACAAACCCACACTCTATAACTGATGAACATTACCATAACTTCTTAAAGCCATTAGATAATATTTAACTCAAGAAAGGTATTGTGATATGTTTAAAGAAAGAAAGGTGAAACCTTTAACTTTACCAGCAGGTATTAGTATCACTGAGGTATCTTCTAGGTTGTAGCAGCAATAGTAGTAATAATAATAAAATTAAATAAGGTAATAAAAAAGAAAAGTTATACATGTGATCAAATCATGAATGTATAAAACTGGAATGAATTTAAATTTTTTTTATTTTTCTTCATAGGCTGTTTTGAAATTGATGAGTAAGTGCCTCTTCTTTTAAATTTTTTAATGCTGAACACTGTTACATAAGAGATGAATGTTTAGAAAATTTAAAAAAAAAAAAAAGCTAGCCCAGCCCCCTCCCCCCCTCACACAAAATCCAAACAAAAAAAAAAACACCCTCCTTCAAAACATCACATAATCATCCAGCCAGCAGTGCAGACGAGAAATTTGCACTCGGGGCCGCCATTTTGACGATAAATTCTTGCATGGCACACCAAAGGTAGGAAAGAATTTAAAAAAATAAAAATAATGGGCGAGCACCCTCGCGTCTGCC
>NW_026962503.1:15000-40000 GCF_032445375.1 Bacillus rossius redtenbacheri | reverse complement strand
TCCCTCATGAATACCTTTCCCTTTGCAATTTGCGCAATTAGGGTTTTTATCGAGATGTGGACAGGCGGCGTGAGTATGGGGCCCGGCGCAGTGTTGACAACGTGTCGCCAGGCGGCAGAAGTTTTTGGTGTGCGAAAACTGCCAGCAGTTTTTGCACTGGGCGACATCAGATACTCGTTTTTTATACTGAGTAACGACTACTCTCGTCATGTTGATCACAGATAGTGTCGTGAGAGGCGGCAGGGTGTCGTTCTTGCTAGCCGTTACGCAGAAGCGGGGAAGGGGCTCCTCCCAGGAGTGAGTTGGGTCGACAGGGTCAGTGGTTCGTGCCTTGAATTGGTAAACGTCCAGGACTGAATACCCGCGCGCCTCGAGGTCCTCTTTGATTGCGGCTGTGGGAGTCTGCTTTGGCATTTTAATTACCACTTTTTGTGGCAGCTCTGAGGCCGTGCTGAAGGTGTAGAATGGTATAGGGGCCGATTCAAGATACTGTTTAATCAGGTGGTATGCCTGCTCGGTCTCGCACGCGATCTGAAGCCCCTCCCGCACAAGGGCTAGTTGTGCGCCGCCAGGGGCCAAGGCTCGCACGCGAGTGACGAGCTGGTTGTAAAGACTGGTATCAGGTACTACCAGCCTCAGAGCGTGCTTGTTAATTCGCTTGGCGCGCGGGGTGGCAGGCTGTGCTGCTGTGCCCTGTGTGCCTGTGGGGCCTGCAATGTTCGGTGATGAAAAATTCTGTGCGGTCGCAACTGCGGATGCAGGCTCACGTGTAGTAGCGCCGTGTGTGGACTGAGTTGCGGGAGATGTTGAATCTAGAGCTGACCCTGCCGTGGGGGTGGAGGGGGGGCCCGCTGTGTCAGCGAGCGGCTCGTAACGGTTCGAGACCGCAAGGGGCCGCGGCGTGGTCGCCTGCGGAATTTTCCGTTGTCTTTTGGTTTCGTGTTGCCATCCTTGGGTATTCTCGGGGTGCTCCCTGTCCATCCTTGCACTGTCTCGTAAAAATGCTGCGTACAATTCCGCTGATACTGTCATGGAATTAACCGAGGTCCTGGAGGTAACAGAATCGCAGTCTGAGTCGGGGTATGTGCCTGTGTCCATGGTTGCGTCCGTGTTGTCCTGGGAGGAAACGATTAAATTTATGGTGCCGTGCCTAACGGACTGAAAACTGCCGCCAGGATAGGCTGCGCCGGGTGGTGTTTTGTCTGGCATGGACTTGGCTGGGGGTCCCTGCTCGCTCATTCCGCCAACCCCCCTCAGGGCCGGCCCTAAGGCCCGGTCGCGGGAGGGGCAGGAAGCCACGGGTGTGTCCTGTGTTCGGTGTTCTTTAGGGGCAGTCTGAAGAAAGTGTTGTAAATCTATTACGCTGTAAGAGGACTCGCCGCTGACCCAAACGGGCTAGGCTCGAGGTGGCCGTTCGGGATTTATAACTTCCCTCAGGCCGGCTGTCACTCTTGTGTCCGCGAGCTAAGAATCGAAGCGATGCGCAGAGAGGAGGCAGGGCCGCACTCCGACGATGCTCTCGACTCGGTAGCTGTGATGGAAGTGCTGCTGCTGCTCGGCCGCCTCTGTCGTTAGTTTCTATGGATCGACTTCTGTGCTGTGATTGGCTGTTCTCGCCAGCCAATGGAGATGCCGGGCCAATCGCAGTGCACCACAGCTTTAACAAAACTGTTGAAATTTTTACAGCACGCGCAGACGGACCACGATGGCGCGCACGAAGCAGACGGCTCGTAAATCTACTGGAGGCAAAGCGCCGCGCAAGCAGCTGGCCACCAAGGCGGCTCGCAAGAGCGCGCCGGCCACGGGGGGAGTGAAGAAGCCACATCGCTACCGCCCTGGCACTGTCGCGCTGCGAGAAATCAGGCGCTACCAGAAAAGTACCGAGCTGCTTATCCGCAAGCTGCCCTTCCAGCGCCTGGTGCGAGAGATCGCCCAGGACTTCAAGACAGACTTGCGCTTCCAGAGCTCGGCCGTCATGGCGCTGCAGGAGGCCAGCGAGGCTTACCTGGTGGGGCTCTTCGAGGACACCAATTTGTGCGCCATCCACGCCAAGAGGGTCACCATCATGCCCAAGGACATCCAGCTTGCCCGGCGTATCCGTGGCGAGCGTGCTTGAGTTCCTTGCCATTTTTTTTGCAAGGGGGAAAAAAAAAACAGCCCTTATTAGGGCTAAAAATAACTGTCAAATTTGAAAGGAAAACAGTTGTCTGGCTTTTTGTACCTATTAGCTGTCGTTGACCTTTACCCAGCCAATAATATATTACATTAATAAGAATTTGGAAAAACACAGTTATAGTGTCTGTGTTTTGAGGTGGTTGTTTATATTGTACACAAAAGATTTGCACACAATGCAATGTATTCTGCATAGGAAATAAAAACTCTTCAAACAGTGCCTGTCTGCAGTAGCAGCACCATCAGCAGCAGCAGCAGCAGCAGCAGCAGCAGCAGCAGCAGCAGCAGCATAAAGTTCACCATTAATACCCTGAGACCTAATCCTTACAAAAAAAATATGTGTGTGTGTGTGTGTATATATGTGTATATATATATATATATGCTGAAATAAGAGTGAGATGTTTGTAAGACGTTTTCCTGCTTAAAAACTTTAAATAATTTTGCACCTAAACTATACACACAATGTAATTGATAAATTTCTTTATTTATTTATTTATTTCCCCCGCTTCAAATACCATAAGAAATTTTTTAACCAGAATTTTACCTAACGGCAGAGGTGTGGCTATAGGAGGCAATGATTGCAACAACTGATACCTTCATGACTAGTATTGTTGGCCCTTAGAAGGGCCGATAAGGTGGTACAGTGCCACAGAAAGTGCCAGCGGTCCTGCTGGCATCTTCATTTCCGCTTTGGGGCTGCTTTCTTGGGCGACTTGCTCTTTGGGGCAACCTTCTTTGGCTTTGGAGCACGGGGTTTCTTCGTGGGAGGTTTGGACACCTTTTTTGCCTTTGAAGGTGCCTTCTTGGGCTTGGGGGTTGCAGCTGCTGCCTTTTTTTTCTTTTCTGCTGTAGGCGGAGTCTTCTTGACTGGTTTCTTGCCCACCGCTGCCTTCTTGGCTACGGATCGCTTCTTTTCCTTAGGGGCAGCTGCACCACGCTTGCCGCTTGGAGCCTTGGGCTGGTCCGGAGCACCGGTGGTCCCTGAAGCCAGCTTGAAGGAGCCAGACGCACCCTTGCCTTTGGTTTGGACAAGCTCGCCGCTAGCCACTGCTGCCTTCAAGTATTTCTTGATGAAAGGTGCCAGCTTTTCCGCATCTACTTTGTAGGTAGAGGCGACGTATTTCTTGATGGCTTGCAGTGATGAGCCGCCCCTTTCCTTGAGGCTCTTGATCGCAGAGGCCACCATTTCAGATGTGCGCGGGTGCGCGGGCTTGGCTCGTGGCTTCTTCGACGCAGCCTTGCCTTTCTTCGGGGAAGCTGCCTGTGATGGGGCAACAGCTGGTGCTGCAGTCGCTGCTGCGGTATCTGCCATGACGAGACTGATCCTACAGAATGCAAGAGCAAAGTGAAAATAAAATTTTTCTCTCTTTTTTTTTTTTTTTTTTTTTTCCTAACCTAAGTTTAAAACTAAGTGTATTGGGAGGGGTCCGGGTTAGGGAGAGACTCTAAGTGCGTCTCAGGCCGAAGCCTATACGCTCTAATCATGCAGGGGGTACCATGCAGAGAAGGGAACATGCATATGTGCTAAGGAGGGGGATTGGCCAGCCATGGCAGCAATTGGCGCCATGACTAACTCCCCTCACTTGACTATTCTAGACTATACTAGATAAGTTGGGCCCAGGTAAAACCTGCATAGACACAGGGAAAACCCTGGGCACTTACATGCGGGATGCAAAAATTCATGCATTAATTTCATGCTGGTTGGTTACGGGAGTAGAAGGATGGCTCAGGAAGAAGAGTTGGAAGAGTAGAAAATGTCTACTAAGCAAGGGCGGGCACTTGGGCATTTCTGTCCGCATTTTAGTTTGGTAGGACTGGTTTTTAGGGGGCGACTTTAGTCGTTTCCCGCCAGGCTGCCAGCCAGCCAGGTTAGCTGAAAAAGAAGTACATATTGCAGCTGTATATATATGACCGCAGCTCCCAGGTTGCCCCAGCTGCCACGGTCATGCATGCCCGACACATTGTGCTGCCAGCCTGGGCATGTCAATCATCGGCTAGGCCAATGTTGCATATTTGCACCGCAGGACGTGGTCAGGCACATGGTCAGACACCTATTATGTTCACTTAATATATTTTAATCTAAGGGACAGTCAGGACATATGTGTGTAGTTCATTAGGGCCCCGATGGGCCAAAAACGCGACTGGTTTCATTAGAACCCCGCTGGGTCAAAAACGCGACTGGTTCAGCGATCGGCGCAACGAGTGTAGTGGGGGTGTGGGGGCCTTAATTCCGACACATGTTGCTGCCAGCCTGGGCATGTCAATTATTGGCTAGTCCAATGTTGCATATTTGCACCGCAGGACGTGGTCAGGCACACGGTCGGAATCCTATTAATTAATACTTAATATTATACTTAAATTAGAATGCAATATAATATAATATACCACCCTACTGCACCCACCATTGCTGCAGCATTCCACTCGTTGGCAAGGTCAGCTTCAACGGTGTTTATTTGCACTGACAGCTGGCGGCACAGCAGAGTAGCATCTAATTTACTATTATTTAAATTACTCAGCCCTCCGAGTATTTAAATAAATTTAATCTAAGTTTCGAGCTGCCTTGTGTGGGTTTAAATAATTAAATTATTTAAATAAGCTATGAGTTGAAGTGAAACCTTGCAGGTTAAATGCCTATGCGAAAGCAGTAGTCAGTAATTCAAAATCTCATGTCTTTCAGAAACACAACCAGCACTGGGGGTGAAACCAACCAGGCCGGCCATGACCATCAGTCATAGAGAGTCAGCCCTAACATGTCAGGCAGTGAACTCCTGGGAGTCGAACCACCACCCGCATGCTTCGGACCATTTTGAATTAGCATTCAAACAGGTTGGTCGTGCATGTAATTGTGTGTTGGCTGGAGGGCGCCGTGTAAGCCTAGTGGGAAGGCTCTACTCATAACATGTTCTATGAGCTAGTTTTGTTTGGAGGGGGTCGTGCGCTGGTTGGCTGTCAGGCTCGGCCAATCAGGGGGCGCCTCGCCCGCAGCTACGGCGGGCGGTGCGCCAGGATTGATTTCGGAAGCTTATACTTCTGTGTATTATTTGGATCATAGTTTCCAAGGGAGGAAATATGTGGATTTAAATTATTTACGCATTTATCGTAAAAATTTTGGGTTGTGCGGATATAAAAATCTTGCAAAGTTTCAGTGTTAGTTTCACTGTGCAAGTTCTCTACTGGACAGTATATCGGGGCGTCTGCAGCGATTCGAATGCATCTATTCTGAACTCGCTGCAGTTTTATTAGATGGCAGTATGCTGCAGTAGCCCAGACTGGGGCTGCATACGTGATTATCGGGCGTATGAGAGCTTTGTAGAGCAGTAATCCATTTTTGACTGTGCTGCCACATCGCCTGCTCATTACAGGATATAATGCGCGCATTCTAACCTGAGCTTGGGTTTGTTTAATGTCAATGTGCTGTCTCCACAGGAGTTTCCTATCCATGTGGACACCTAGGTATTTAACTACGTCCTTGTGAGGGATTGGCTCATCAAATAGGCGTAGTTGCGGCCTGTTGTCGGCTGGCGGGAGGTTTTTGCGTGTAAACACAATCGCCTCAGACTTGGTCGTGTTTACTTTTATGCGCCAGGCTGTACACCACTGTTCAACTTCAGTGAGCGCAGTCTGGAGCCTGGTAGTGGCCAGCTGTAGGTTATGAGATCTGCTATACAGTACAGTGTCGTCTGCATAGCAGCCTAGCTTGACTAGTCTATGTGCGGGGCGAGGCATGTCGCGTACATATATATTAAATAGTACTGGGCCTAGGATGCTGCCCTGCGGCACTCCGGCTTTAATTAATTTTAGGTCAGACGTTGCCCCTTCAGATGACACTCTAAAGGTTCTGCCTGCTAGGTAGGATGCAATGAGTTTAGTGTAGCAATCCGGGAAGTTTGCTTCATACATTTTATATATTAGCCCTGCATGAAAAACTCTATCAAAGGCCTTTTCTACATCGAGAAACGTAGCAACTACGTAGTCTTGGACGTTGAATGCGCTGGTTATCTCTTCGGTAAGACGGACCAGTTGATGGGTAGTCGAATGAGCACTGCGAAAGCCAAATTGCTCATTTGGCAGCAAGTTATGTTCGTGTATGTGTACTTTAAGTCTGTGTAAAATTATGCGCTCCGCAACTTTAGACACAGTACTCAATAGGCTTATTGGCCTGTAATTTTGGGGCAGTGTTTTGTCCTTGCCCGGCTTGTGGAAGACTATTACTTTTGCTTCCTTCCACTGGGAGGGAAAAATATTCAGTCTGAGCATTGCATTAATGCATTCAGCCAGATATTCAAAGGCTTCGTCTGGAAGCTGTTTGAGAACAACTGCTTGTATGCCGTCGTTCCCAGGGGCTTTTCGCGGCTTCATATTCTTGATAGCACGCTTAATTTCTTGGGCCTGGGTGGGGAGAGGCTCAGAGATAGTGGGCTGGTGCAGTTTAGCGCGGAGTTCGCGGTAAATTTGTGCAGTGAATGGCCTGTCACAAGGCTGCAAATTGGGCTGGAATGCTGTTTCTAAGGTGCTTGCGAAAGCTTGCGCCTTGTCCTGGGGAAGAAATGCGAGTCCATTATTTGTTTGGAGGGGTGGAATTTTATCAAATTTATTCAAAATTCGCTTAGTCATTGCCCAGGTACTCCCGTCCTGTACATTGAGCTTCGCGATTTTGGCTTCCCACTGGCTGCTACGCCACAACGAGAGTTCATCTGATATAGCAGTTTGAAGCTCGTTGATTCTGCGTTTAATAATGTGCGTGCGTCGCCGTGTGTATTCGCGGCGCAGTCTGTTCTTTTGCGATATCATATCGCAGATGTATGCTGGCAGCTCGTCATGCATTAACTTAACCTCCTTTTCTGGGATGCACTGGCTAATTCCGTCTTGAATTTTCGCGGTAAAAGTGGTTATAGCGTTTTCTAGATTATCACTATTATTTATTTCGTCGAGTTCTGAAAGATGTAATGACAAAAAATTTTTAAAGCTAACCCAATCTGCATTTTTGTAGTCCCTGACTTTACGAGGTGGGTTCGAGTCGACATTTGCGTCGTCAAAAATTAAATGAACAGGGAAGTGGTCAGACGTTAAGTCGTGTACAACTTCGAGTTCGAATCCCGAGTGCACACGTTTATTAATAACGATGTCTAGAACATCTGGGAGAACCCCCACACGCCCAGTGTCGTGTGTGGGCTCCATGGGAGCATGAATTTGGTAGTTGTGATTTAATTGGTGGTTATAAAGAATTGTACCATTCTGTGTGGCTCGCCTGCTGTTCCACTCTCTATGTTTAGCATTTATGTCTCCTAGAGCGAGGAAGGTCGGGGCCGCCCCATACAGGGCGTCCAGATCAGCCACGCTCAGGGACCTACCTGGTCGCGCATACATAGAAATAATTTTTATGTTTTGCCTGTTAATAGTTAAGTTAATTGCTACTGCTTCGAGATTCTGAAAATCGGGGAGCTGCCATTCAGTGTTTTTTATGCTTTTATGGACAATAAGGGCTACTCCCCCTCCTCTTTGATTAACTCTGTCGCGCCTATAGATTGCATAATTTAGTATAGTAATTCTATCAGTCGGAATTAAGTGGGTTTCATTAATCGCAGCTATTTTTATTTTGTATTTTTCTAAGTGGTGAATTAATTCCGGTATTTTATTTTTAATGCCGCGTGCATTCCAGAATAGGAGGGACTTAAGACTATGGGCCGCGGTTGGTATGCAACACTGGGCCGGATTACGAGCTGCCATTGAGCTTGGCAGCCAGTGTCTGGACGAAGCCCATCATCGCATGGACTTTTTCTGTTAGGGAAACAGATGGGTCGCACCATATAACCATAAGCTGGCACATGGGGACGATTGTGGCCGCCAGATTTTCATCCGTGTTGAAAGTGCGCGACTGTTCGAGCACTTTCTGGAAGTCAGCCAGGCCCGGTTTCGAGGCTGGCTGCTGTTGGGGCGCGGGCGGTGCAGTTGGCAGCATTGGAGCTGCGTCTACCGCCATGCTCGTCTCAGGTGCCGGGGCTACCTGCGGCCGGGAGAGCGCGGTCGTGCGCTTCGCCGGGGCTGGCGCAGCCTTAGCTGCTACGAGCTTATCCTGGGCAGGCTGTCGCGGCCTGTCCTGCCCAGGCTGCGGGGGCCTTTCCTGAGTGGGTCGCGGGGGTTTGCCTTGGCCATTTTTGTGGCCCGTCGGGTGTTTTTTGACCCCCTTCCGCTGCCAGGGGTTGTTCGCCAGCACTGGGTAGTCCAGCTCGTTGTAGCTGGGCTCGCAGTGCTGCTCCAGGGGCGCGAATCGGTTGCCACCTGCCTGCTGCAGGTAGTCGCCGAAGCTCCGGGGAGGAGGGTACCTCGGTGGACCCCAGGGGTTTTGCCTCGGGGGGCCAGAGAAGCCCGGAGGGGGCCGTGGCATCGGTTGCGGCTGGGGCTGCATTGCAGCGCGCCTGTTTTCGCGCAGGTCGCGGCGAGACTGTTGCTCGCGCTGCTTGCGTACCTGGGGCGGAAGGTGCCTGCGGGTCTCTTTTTTATAGACCTGGCAGCCCTTGTAGTTTGCGCAGTGTGCCTCCTTACAATGCGCGCACTTTTTGTGCTCCTGGTTGCCCCCATTGGGGCAGTCGGGAGCGCGGTGTGGCCCGCTGCACCACCGGCACACAGGGGCCGCGTGGCAGGCCTTGCCAACATGGTTATAGCGTTGGCAAACGCTGCATTGGGCGGGGCCTGAGGGGCGCCTGTAGTCGACGACACGCACCAGCATGCCGCCGAACTCTGTCAGGGAGTAGATGCGCTCAGAATCGCACGTCTGAGGCACCTCAATGACCAGGGCGTCGCATTTTTCCCTGCGCAGCCTGTTCTCCAAGAACCAGTGGTTCTGGACAGGCAGGTTCAGGGCTGCAAATTCCTCCTGGAGGAAATCGGTCGGGGTGTGGCGGTGTACTCCGCGCAAGACGAATTTCTTGGGCACTTCGTCTCTCTGAAGGAGGACGGAGTGCTGGGCGCCTATCGCCTTAAGGGCCTGGACTGCCCTTTGGTAGTCCGGGACGGACGCAGGATTGACCTGGATCTCGTCCTTGCCGCGGTTTTGGCAGGTGAACTTTTCCGCCAGGGCCTGCTTGAGGGCGGTGTATACCCTTGGGTACGTGTGCCCCTGGTCTAAAAACACGAACAGGGGCTTCACTCGGAGCTTTTTGGGCGGTGCCGCAGCTCCGGCGGCATGGCCTGCAGTTGGTTGTGGGCGAGGGGGGGAGGGGCCCGCCTCGTCGTCGCTGCTGCCTGCACCGGACACCTCCGTGTGCAGGCGCTTGTTGCGCTTACCAGTGGCAACACTCCAGCCACTGGATTGATCGGAGCTAGGCCCTGAGGGGGCCTCGCTTTCTGTCATCTCGACAGCGTCGCTCATGTCGTCGTGGTAGCCTACGCTCGGGTCCACCCACTGACCGTCCCCCGGGGCTAAGTTAGCCGGGTTCAGGCTAGGCTACAGGGGAGCTAGCTCCCCGGGTGTTGCCGAGTTGTTGGTTGCCAATAACTTACTCTTTACCGCAGCTCTCTCTTACCGCCTGTGCGCATGTAGCACACAGGCACCTTTCAGTACACCGCTGGGTAGCACTAAGAAGTGCTAACCACAGCTTGGGCGTCGACGATCTATAAATTCACGGCGAGCAGCTCCGGGACACGTCCGTCCTCTACCGAAGCGCAGCTGGCTTTTTTTTTTTTTTTTTTTTTTTCTTTTTTTCTTTTCTCTCTGCAAATATCTGGTTACCCAATTTTCTGGTTGCGGACGGTTCAGAAAATTCTCGATGCCTTGCTCACGTAGGGAGCAGCGCACTTTGGACAGCGAAAGTAATGTAGGGCTTCTTTAGCACTGATTTTTCAATGTTTTCTAAATGTCAGCAGTCTACGATGACATAATGGGCAGTTCCACTAATAGTGTAATTTTTTTATGGCAGCTGCACTGTTTAATTTGCACTGCGAGCTGTTTAAATTTACTGCTACACCAAACAGGGAACTTTTCATTTGCAGATGTTATTCAAGGAATCAAATACGTAATTTGTGCTGGAATCACTTGAAAATGGTTAAATTAACTTAGGTATACTTTAGTGTATAGTATGCTGAAAATGTGGAGATAATTTCATGAAGGCTGTTTGCTGTGGAAGCACTAGCAAATCACCTTGTTCAGTGCCACCTGGAATGGCTTTCTTCGTGCACCTCCAAGGATGATGTGATTATTATTGTGAGTAAATTTTGTTTACATTTTCATTGTGTGAATAATAAAACTTTTAACTGTACACACAACAAGCATTTCACTTGGATCTGATGCATTCTCAAGAGTGCAGTTTCTGTTTAGCTTTTAAAACTGGCTGCCCTTCAATTCACTCAAGGTGCAGATGCAAGTTGCTGATGAAGTATTCCACACACATGCTACATTGGAGAAATATTTTAATAAAAATTAAAACTCTTGCAGGATTTCGAATAAAAACTATCCTATTTATCCCTTCTATGTTTTGGTACTGCGAAATTGAGAGAGGTAAGTAAGTTGTGAGGTTATTTTTACTTGCTTGCATGTGAGGTTAGCAGAGCAAAAATATTTTTGAAATTGCAGATACATGGTCACTTTATTTCGTTGCAAACATTTATAAGCTCGTAATCTTATTTAAAGTCTCCATACTTAATGCGTTTGGAAAACCTTCTTTCTCTCAATTTTACAATGGAACAAAATTTTACTTGTATGTGTACATTAATTCCATCTCTAAATGATGTAGGTTTACGCACCGAGATCAGGTACATTGTAGAGAGAAAAACACACGAGTACCTGCTTATTTTGAAGTTTTAATGAGTATATTAAAAAAAAAAAAAAAAAACGATAAAAATATAATTGAAAAAGTATATTATTCACGTATTTTTGAGGATGAGGGGAGGGGGTGTTTTTGTCCGATGGTCGTTTATCTTTAAAGAAATTTCCGTTGGACCTGTGCGTTCTTGCTCTGCCAATTCTCGAAAAATGAAATATTTTAAGTCGTCTTTTATGTGCTAACTTCATTATATTTGGCTGCATTCGTATTTTTATTAGTTTTGAAACATTCATGTCACGGAAAATAATCATAAACCAGGACAAAAACGTTTTGACTAAATGTTCTAGGTTGGTTGTAAAACATTTTCTTATTTTATTTCACATCGGAAACATCTGTTAAGTTGTAAGCTTTGTAATGAATGCGACAGTCACTTGTTCGCTGAAGTGTTTGTTTAAGAAATTAGTATTGTAAATTTGTTTATGGTCTTGTTAAATGAAATTTTAAGTGAAATCATTTGGGAAAACAGAGGCTACAGGAATTTTCAACACAACTTGATGACCGACGTTGTGACTAGTGTGGGAGTGTGTGCTCGTGTAAATATCAATTTTTCTTACTCCTCGTGCCGGTCAACAGGAAAACAGCGAGTGTGTTATCTCATCGCGGGCGTGTGATTGCGTGTGGTAAATTGTGCTAGGTTAATTACCGCAAAACTCCACTGTGTGCAAATATGTAGTGTGTCGCTGTATGCAAATATTTGGTATGTCTTTTTTTTTTTTTTTTTTTTTTCAGGCAATACACACTTTGAATTTTACACAATTTCGATGCTGCAACCTAAGTGTATACATGCGAATAGGATTGCTTAAATGAAAAAGTAAAGTAGGAGGTAAGTGCAAATGTTTCCAGGAGGTTATGCACACACAATCTATTTTATGAATTAATAGTTATTATCTAAGAAAATGATAGAAGATTATAAATAATGTGTGCAGAATAATACAGAATTTGCATGTTACACAAAAAAAAATATATATATATATTCCAAATATTGTTAGCAAAATGCACCTAGATTAGTGAGCTGGATTTTTTTTTTTTTTTTGTATTTTTGTTCTGTTGATCCCACGTGGAGTCAAGGCTCCGGGATATAGAACATGTATGTGCAGACAATTAATATTTACATGATGCAAGTTACCAAGAAAAAAAATTTCAAAAAAAAAAAATACATAACATGTTACACAATTTAACTTTATGCAAAACATGAAGCAGCTGTTATCACAAGTCCATTCAACAAATTAACAGTTCAATTTCTCTATTATCAATCAAATTAAAGAATAGCTTCAGAGGGTAGGTAGGATATTCTAGAAGAATTTTTTTTACTGTTTTTTTTTTTAATACTGGTAAATTGTTTTAGTTATTTTCTGTGATATTAAGTTGTAAAGTTTTACTCCCAAGTAATTTAGTCCATTTTCAAATCGCCTAGTGTTATGTTCAACTATCCTCAATTTACTAGCATTTCTGGTGTTATACCTATGTGCGAATATCTAAAAAAAAAAAAAAAAAAAAAAAAAATAATAATTTTTTTTTTCTTCTTTTTCTTAAGAATGAATAAAAAGTTTCTAGAACGTATTCATTTATGGCAGTCAGGACTTTAAGTTTTTTGAATTTTGGTCTGCAGTTAGATGATTTTTTATCTTTTGTTATTATTCTAATAGCTCCTTTTTTTTTTTTTTCCCCCAATGTTATATGGCAGAAAGAGTAGAGCTATGGCTACTGTGACATCATGCATTGATGGGAAGGTTATTGTTGGATAACAAAAATTTAGATGATATAATTTTTATTTTTTTCCATACACAACACATTGCAGGTACAATTTTACAGGTTACAGCTGTACCACCTCTAGTATTGCTGCCGACCATCCAACAAATGAGCACACTAAACAGGCATTGATGACATTGTTATCAACGTCTTTTTGAATCTCTCATTATTATACATAACTGCCCACTGAAACAGAGAAACTTCAAAATAGGTGTGTGTGTGTGTGTTTATATATATATATATATATATATATATATATATATATATATATATATATACATATATACATACATACATACATACATACATACATACATACATACATACATACATACATACATATACACTTATCTATTTATTTTTTCACTTTGAATTTTGTATGAGGTATACACATGCAAAGATTCACAGCTGCTGCTGGGTGGGTGAGTGAGTGAGTGATTGATTGATTGATTGATTGATTGATTGATTGATTGATAGAGAGTGAGTGTGTGTGTGTGTGTGTGTTAGGGGGGGGGGGGGGGGAAATGTGGTGATTGTGGGGGAAAAAAAAATTTAAAATTGAAATTTTTAAAAAAAAATTTTTTTCTGTAGGGTGCAAAATAGTAGTGCCAACGGCACGTGGTGTTCCCAAGCGGTCACCCATCTAAGTACTAACCACGCTCGACGATGCTTAACTTCGGTGATCGGACGAGAACCGGTGTGTTCATCGTGATATGGCCGTTGGCAATGATATAGATGTTTTTTTTTTGCAGTTTGTATTTGCCACTCGAAATAGCTATACCAGGTGTGATTGTTACAAACAACAGGAGAAATCGTGTAATGAACACTCTTTTACTTCCCCCCCCCCCCCCCCCCTCCCCACACACAACACCCACCACCCTCACCATCCCAACCACCAAAGCCCTCTTCAAAATACACTCTCACACACACACACAAACCCACACTCTATAACTGATGAACATTACCATAACTTCTTAAAGCCATTAGATAATATTTAACTCAAGAAAGGTATTGTGATATGTTTAAAGAAAGAAAGGTGAAACCTTTAACTTTACCAGCAGGTATTAGTATCACTGAGGTATCTTCTAGGTTGTAGCAGCAATAGTAGTAATAATAATAAAATTAAATAAGGTAATAAAAAAGAAAAGTTATACATGTGATCAAATCATGAATGTATAAAACTGGAATGAATTTAAATTTTTTTTATTTTTCTTCATAGGCTGTTTTGAAATTGATGAGTAAGTGCCTCTTCTTTTAAATTTTTTAATGCTGAACACTGTTACATAAGAGATGAATGTTTAGAAAATTTAAAAAAAAAAAAAAGCTAGCCCAGCCCCCTCCCCCCCTCACACAAAATCCAAACAAAAAAAAAAACACCCTCCTTCAAAACATCACATAATCATCCAGCCAGCAGTGCAGACGAGAAATTTGCACTCGGGGCCGCCATTTTGACGATAAATTCTTGCATGGCACACCAAAGGTAGGAAAGAATTTAAAAAAATAAAAATAATGGGCGAGCACCCTCGCGTCTGCCTGTAGAAAATGAAGTTAAAAGTAACATAACCTAAAGACAGGCACACACTAGGGTGCTCCCAGGCGGTTGAGAAATTTTTTCCCGCCAAAAGACTTATATATATTATTTATTTTACTGTTTTTGGCAGGGGGCTATGTCGGTCTGTGTGCAAAGTAGTTCCTACTCCCGCCGCCAGGAGCGCGCGCGGTGGGTAGCGATGTTGTTTTTTCTGCTTTCATTTGTTTATTATTTAGAGGGTTAATGCTATGTAAATGTACGCAAGTTTGGTTATGTGTCGGTAGTTGTGCGAGATTTAATTTCCGAAACGAAATTTGACTTTCATCGGCCTGCATTTCTCACTTATTCGGAAAATACATGTGTGTTTATGTATGTATAATAATCGAGTGATTTTGTAATAATTTGGAAGTTTTGTTTGCGTGTGCGATGTGGGGAAGAAAAGGTGTGCACACGAGTCCTAGGGCTATATTTTTTTTTATTGCGAAATATTTACTTCATGTGGTGAAAAATTTTAAATTATTTGTGATGCAAGTGAAATTTTTTTTTTTTTTTCAGTTGGGTGATGTGTTTGTCCTCGTTTGTGTGCAAGGAAGCAAACATGCTGAAGGTAAGGGGCCATAAATGACACTTTAAAATATTAGTTTACCATTAATTTTGGTTAAATATTAAATTGCCATATAAGTAAAATCATGTCAACTGTTGTATTCCACCCAGTATAAGCTGTTAGTAATGGGTACTTAATATAAATAGAATAAATGTAAGCATTTTCGTCTGCATGAAAATTCACTTTTTTTTTGGATCCATTTGTACTGTGGGTAGTTAAATAGTACATTATGTTGTTTTTACTTCGAAGTACAAAACATCTTGTGCATGATTGCAAATTCAAACGCAGTTAAGCATAATATGAATTCGAATTATGTGTGTGTGTGTGTGTGTATATATATATTTTTTTTTTTTTTTTTTTTTTTTTACTGTGTCCAGTTTTAGCACAAATGGAATTATTTTCAAAGTGAATCGATGCAACTGGTCTTTGCCATTAATATTGATATATGATCTAACTAAATTAAATAGAAAGGATTTTTTTATTTATTTTTTTATATATATAAATATATTTGTAGCAATGTACTAATGACCACAGAAGTAAGCAAAAAAAAAAATATATATATATATATCTCAGCCAGTAAACCATGCGTCTTAAAGACTTTTTTTAATGAAAATATTTCTGCCTTGGTTAAGCTTACATTTACTATCATAGGGATTGAGGGAATTGTAGAACAGCAGCAGAAGCATTTCCTTTCATGATCATGTTCTTGGTCCTGAAAAGGACCGTTTATGTAAGCATGTGCACACCAGACCTGCTCACTTGGAGCTGGTGTATTTGGTGACAGCCTTGGTGCCCTCGCTGACAGCGTGCTTGGCCAGCTCCCCGGGCAGCAGCAGTCTCACGGCCGTCTGTATCTCGCGGCTGGTGATGGTGGAGCGCTTGTTGTAGTGGGCGAGGCGGCTGGCCTCTGCCGCGATGCGCTCGAAAATGTCGTTCACGAAACTGTTCATGATGCTCATGGCCTTAGATGATATGCCAGTGTCCGGATGAACTTGCTTCAACACTTTGTAGATGTAGATTGCGTAGCTTTCCTTCCTCTTGCGCTTCTTTTTCTTGTCGCCCTTCGAGATGTTTTTCTGGGCCTTGCCCGCCTTTTTGGCTGCCTTACCGCTCGTCTTGGGGGGCATCGTAGGTCTGAGCTGTGCCGCTGTCGCTAGATGAGTGAGACGGGAATTTTTTTTTTTTTTTAGACTACAGCCCCTCCACGCTGAAGTCAGTCTCACACAGCCGAAGTGTTTGTGAGCCCTGCTAACCAAATGGGAATGATTTGACTGAGGGAATTGATGCGTGCCAGGTGGGACCTATACGCTTAATTTGATAACTGAGTAACTGCCTATGCTGTCTTCACTCTCCTGTGAGGGAGGGGGAAGCAGCTGGCGACGTGCGTCTGGCGCGGTCAAGCCTGCAGGGGTGCGGAATTTGCACCCCGACAGCCTATGGGGAGTAGCAAAGGGTAGACAACAGTAAACCAGCGAGCGCACTGGAGGAAACCTGTTGCCTGTGAGTGAAAAGTTAACGCAACCGAGGGCCCGAAGGGATAGGAAGCGGATGAGGGCGAATGGGATCTGTGGCTCTCCCAGATGGGATTTCTGGAAGAGCCATTTTGAGCACGCCATGCGGCGTATGTGCTCGGCAGGCACGAGCGAATGTGGCTATTTAGGCCTCGGCATCTCGAGGGCGGCAGGAACTGCTGGCGCGACCTGCAACTAAAGATAAAGACACATATTTACATTGTTCTATAACTATGTTTAATGGCTATTAGCCCGGTTAGGCTAATAATGGGGCTCGTGCGCTCAGGCACTATGGCCGGCGTCTCTGAACCACAAGATGATGGGTGAAGTCGTGGGTTTAGATTTATGTTGCGAAAAATTTTTAATATTTAATATATATGCATATATAATTAATAATTACAATTATATATGCATATATTTTTCACTACTGGGGTGGTTTAGAAGCACTGGGGGGGGAGAAAAATTATGACGTTAAAATAATTTTTAAACACTAAAAATTCGGGTGGGCATGGCAGCAGCTCTCTGGAACATGGCGCCCTCTCCCTCGCCGACAGGCACTGTGGGCGGCGTCTCTGTGGCGGCCCCCAGGGAGGGCGGGGAACATGGAGCACAGCTGCTGGAGAGTAGATGACAGGGTGAGTGGGGGGAAAATTATGTTGCAAAACTTCAATAATTTAGGAAGAAAAACTAAAAATGAGTGTGGGATAATTGCACTGAAAAGGGGGAAACGGCGATTCTCGTTGTTTTCTTAAATCAGGGTGGTGAAATTTGTTGAATCAGGATACGGTTTCTTAATGGTGAGTGTTTTAGGAACAATTTGCCAGTTCAAACATGACGGTGGAGTTTATAGTTAAAAAGTTATGTGGAATTTAGTGTGACAATGTGTAGACGAGTTTTTCGGCTGAAAGTTCTCTCGCCAGTCCGCAACCGACTGCTGGTACCCCCACCTAGGCTCCGCCCACCGGCGCGGACCAGCCAATCAGCGCCGACCCGGGCTTGGCGAGAGAGCGAAAAACACGACTGATTTTGACGGAGTATTTTTTAAGTGTTTACGGGGGTTTTTCGCATAAAATGTGTTTCGGTCTTTTGAATTTTCTGGCATCTTCAGGATTATATCGTCCCAAGTTGTGTACGAGCGGATTGGTGTGTGTGTCGATTGATTTGTAAAAGGAAGTGGCTTGCTTGACGAGTTGCGCGTGCAGTGTTTCTATGCGAAGTTCCTTGTGTATTAGGCGCATCGGGACATAAATGGGAACTTGCGCTATTCTTCTTAGGGATTTGTTCTGTACGATTTGTAGTTTCTTCAAGTGTGTTGGTGCTGCGTAGCTCCATGCTGGGGATGCGTAGGTTACTATAGGTTGGACGCAGGCTGTGTAGAGGATCTTGCCATTATGTGTACTTAAGCTGCTCTTGTGGTTTAAGAGGGGGTACAGCGTTGCTAGTCTTGCGTTGGCTTGAGCTTGTTTACTGGCGATGTGGTTCTTCCATGTGAGTCCGCGGTCCATGTGTACTCCTAAGTATTTTACAGTTGTTTTGTATTCGATGTCGTTATTGAATAGGTTGAGCTGCGGCAGGTTTTCTGGGACTCGTCGGCGCGTGAATATGATGGCTTCGCATTTGCCTACGTTAATTGATGTCCTCCAGTCGGTGAACCATGCTTCTATGGTGTGTAGCGAATCTTGCAGTCTTCGTACAGCCAGGTGGGGGCTGAGGGAGCTTGTATAGAGCATGGTGTCGTCTGCATAACACGCAATGTTGGCTCCAGGTAGTTGTGGGAGATCTGCTACATATATGTTAAATAGCAGGGGCCCTAGTATACTGCCTTGCGGTACCCCTGCTAGTATTGGTCTAGGTGTGGATATGGCGCCTGGAATGTGTGCACGAAATGAGCGGTGATGGAGGTATGAGTCTAATGTTTTGATGTATGTGTCCGGGAGTTGTATGACCTGGAGTTTGTGTAGCAGTCCTTCGTGCCATACTCGATCAAACGCCTTTTCTATGTCGAGAAAGACAGCTGCAGTGTATTGGCGCCAGTTGAATGCGTGTGTAATGTGTTCTGTAATACGGACTAATTGTTGCGTGGTGGAGTGACGAGCCCTGAAGCCAAACTGGTAGTCCGGGATTACACGATGTTCTTCCAGATGTAGTTGGATGCGGCGAGCTAGCACTTTCTCTGCGACTTTAGACAGCGTGTTGAGGAGACTAATTGGTCTGTAGCTGGTTGGTAGTTTGGGATTTTTGCCTGGTTTTGGGAGTAGGATTAGTTTGGCTTCTTTCCAGGTGTGTGGCCAGGAGTTTGTTTGTAGGATGCCATTGATGCAGGATGTGATTGCCTGAAGGGCAGGGAGTTGGAGTTGTTTGAGGACTAGGGAAGGGATTTTGTCTGCTCCTGGCGCTTTGTTGTTCTTCAGAGATTTAATTATTCTTTTCACTTCCATTTCTGTGGTAAGGAGAGGTTCCGTGGTGGTTGTGGCTAGTCGCATGTTGGCTATTTGCTCTGACACTAGGAGTGTGTGAGGCGGATTGTTGGGGAGGAGTGAGACGGGAATTTTTTTTTTTTTTTTTGCAATAGCCCCTCCACGCTAAAGCCAGTCCCACACAACCGAAGTGATTGTGGGCCCTCCTATAAAAATGGGAGTGATGTGACGAGAGGAAATTTATGCGTGCCAGGTGGGACCTATACGCTTACTTTAAATACTGAAAAAATGCCAGTGCCACTCCCCACTCCTGCGGGGGAGGGGGGAGTAGCGCGGCGACGTGCGTCTGGCGCGAAGCAAGACTGCAGGAGCACGGGAATTAGTGCTCCGGCAGGCATAGGGGTTTAGCAAATGGGTTGGCAGCAGTAAACCAGCGATCGCACTGGAGGAAACCTGCTACCCGGTAGTGAAAATGTCCGCCCGGATATCCCAGAGGGGAGGAGGGGGAAAATTGGATAAGGTATAACGCATCTGCCTGGGATGGCCAGATGCGTTATGTTGGTGTAACCTGGTTACTTGTACATGGCAGGAACATGGAATTTGAAGATTGGTCTCAGCAACGCCGAGTGCGCCAGTCCGTCGGCGCGACCTGCAACTAAAATAACATAAACGTAAGAGTACACAGCACATGATGATTCATGCTGCGAAATTACAGGAGATCGTGCAGTGGGGACCTGACACAGGCACTGTGGTTGGCGTCTCTGTGACACATAGGACGGGGTTGTTAGATTTTATGACGAGAAAAAATGTTTAATCGTAGCACTAAAATCTAACACTGTGAAGAAATAACACTGAAAGAAATTTTATTTATGTTGCGAAAGAATTTTTGTAACACTAAATAATTTTTAATGGGTTTTGGGGTGGCAATCTTGGGGAGAAAATGATGTACTCTGCAGTCGGCGAGTCGCTGTGGCGGGGGAAGGGAGTTGCTAAAATTAGGACGAGAAAGAATATTAATCGTAGCACTAATATCTAACACTGGGAGGAAGGAACACTTGGGAATATTTAATTTTACGTTGCGAAATAATTTTTAACACTAATTATATACAGTGGGTGCTGTGGAGGGCAAACTTGGGGAGAAGCTGACGATCTCTGCTGTCGGCGCGCCGCTCACATGGCTGCAGGCACTGGGGCGGTGTCTCTGCATACACTGTAGCGAAGCACAAGGCAGAAGATCGTTGGAATGTGGTGTGATTGATTGCGTGAGAGTTGCTAAATTCGATGGTAAAAGACCGAAGCACTAGGTGTAGTGCAGAAAAAGTTGTAATGAAAACTGAAGTGACTTCTCTGCGCGGGCGCACGGGAATGGAACTAAGTGAAAGTTTTCTATACCGTCCGCAACCGCGCGCGACTACCTCGAGCCACGCCCCCTCGCGCGCTCGCAGCCAATCAGCGCTGTTCCGGTCGGTGGTTGTGAATTTCTTGTGTGCGCTGCCGCGGAATTACGGCGGCTTCTCGCACAACACGTGTTTTGGTCTCTTGTGTGTTCTTGAATCTTCAGGTTTATATTTTCCAAGGCTACGAATGAGTGGATTGGAGTGTGTGGCAGATTGGGAATAAAAAGATGACGATAGTTTAAAGTATATTCGCTGAAGTGTGTCCATGTGTAGCTCCTTGTGTATGAGTGCTGTGGGGACATAGATAGGCACTTGTGCGACTCTTCTGAGAGCTTTATTTTGCGCAGATTGCAGTGAGCGGAGATTTGTGTTGGAGGCATAGCTCCAAGCTGGGGCTGCATAGGTCATAATAGGCCTTATACATGCCTGATATAAAAGCTTACCGTTTGTTGTGGAGATGCTGCTCTTGTGATTTAGGAGAGGATATAATTGCGCGAGCCTCGCATAGGCCTTGGCTCGTTTGTTTTGAATGTGTTGTTTCCATGTAAGCCTGGCATCCATGAGTACACCCAGGTATTCCACACAGGGGTAGAAAGAGATTGCGGCATTGAAAAGTGATAGTTGTGGCAGATGTTCTGGAATATGGCGCTTGGTAAAAATAATGGCCTTTGATTTTCCTACGTTGACTGCAGTTTTCCACTTTGTAAACCATTGCTGCAGTAGGTTTAGTGCTGCCTGTACTCTCTGCAGTGCAGCCGCAGGCCTCACAGAGCTTGAATATAGCATCGTATCATCTGCATAGCACGCTACTTCTACCCCCTGTGGGAAGGCTGGGAAGTCTGCCACATAGATGTTGAATAATAAGGGGCCTAGAACACTGCCCTGTGGTACACCAGCCTTGATGGTACGGCGTGTAGAGGTGGCACCTGGGATGCAGGCATGGAAGTGTCGTTCATGTAGGTAAGAATCTAGTGTGCGGACATATGTGTCAGGGATGTGTGCTGTGTGAAGTTTATAGATTAGGCCTTCATGCCACACACGATCGAAGGCCTTTTCTATGTCTAGAAATGTCGCAGCAGTGTACTGTCTCCAGTCAAAGGATAGTGTGATCTGTTCAACTATCCGCACCAGTTGGTGGGTTGTTGAGTGCCCCGCTCTGAAACCGAACTGGTAGTCAGGGAGAGTGTGATTTTGTTCCAGATTTTGTTGGATGCGGCTGGTGAGGATTTTCTCAGCTATTTTTGAAAGTGTATTGAGGAGGCTGATGGGACGATAGCTGTTAGGGAGGCGGGGATCTTTACCAGGCTTGGGGAGTAGGATGACTTTGGCGTTTTTCCACACAGTTGGCCATGTATTGGTGTTTAGTATGCCATTTATGCAGGTGGCTATTGCCTGCAGAGCTGGGTCCTGTAGTTGTTTTAGGACGATCGTAGGTATCTTGTCCATGCCAGGTGCCTTGTTGTTTTTTAGTGATTTTATTACTCTCCTCACTTCCTCAGGAGAGGTGAGTACAGGCTCCTCCAGGAGGGGTGAGTTCCTGATTTGGCTGACCTGGTCATTTACATGTATTTCATGCTCTGGATCTGTGGGCTGAACGTTTGGCTGGAAGGCAAGTTCTTGGCTGTCCGCCAGCGCTGCCACTTTGTCTGTGGGTGTGTAGGCGACGCCTCCAGTCGGGAGTTGGATAGGAGGGATAGTGATAGGTTTTTTGGAGAGTGATTTGGTTAGTTTCCAGAGGGAGTTGTCCTGTGTGGTGAGGTTGAAAAGTTTCTCGTCCCATACTCTGGCCCTATGAAGTGCGAGCTGATTGTTTACTTCTGTCTGCAGGTGTTGAAAAATCCTCTTCAAGGCTGGGCATCTGTTTCTCTGCCATCTCCGACGTGCTTGGTTCTTGTCTGTGATGAGCTCCTTTATGTAGAGTGGAAGTGTCGCCGGGTCAGCTGTTCGTTTTGAAAGTGGGACAGATACATTTATGGCTTCCGCAACTACCTGTGTGAGGGAGGCGGAATAGGATTGGAGGTCATTTGGGGAGGAAATGATGGCAACAGGATTAATGTGTTTTTCAATGTAGCTATTTAATTTATTCCAGTTTGCTTTATGGTAGTTGCGGCTTGTTTTAGGTTGCGTTGCTAGCGAGTCGGTATTTTCAAGCGTAGCAATAACTGGCATATGATCTGAGTGAAGCTCGTAGATTACTTCTAGTTCATAAATAAAATTTGTGTTCATATAAATGGTTATGTCTAGTACATCTGGTGTCTGGAGTGAGGAGGTGGGGTAGCGGGTGGGGTGATAGGGAGCGCACACCATGTATGTGCTCTGTTCCTGGTGTCGAAACAATGTGTGTCCATTTGCAGTGACCCGTGCGCAGTTCCAGGAGGGGTGCTTGGCGTTTAGGTCCCCTAGCAACAGAAAGGAGGGTGTGAATGTTGCCAGAGCCTGCAGGTTTTCTGTTTTTAATGATTTTCCTGGTGGGGCATAGGCAGCAATGACTGTGCAGGGCCTGCCATTTATAGTGACTGAGGCTGCTACTGCCTCCATCATGCCTAGGTCTGGAGTTTGTATAGTGTGGTGTAAGATGGTGGATTTTATTGCTAGAGCAACCCCTCCCCCCTGGGCTGTGCGATCCTTCCTGTGTATAATGTAACCCTGTAGTCTGAATGTGTCTGTGGGTGCCAGGTGTGTTTCTGTAAGAGCTAAAATGTGGATGTCGTGTTCCCGAAGAAATAACTCTAGCTCCTGTGTTTTGTGGCGGACACTGTTTGCATTCCATGTGGCAATATTTTTGATGGTGATGGTATGATTAATGTGTGGGTGCATGTGCAACGTCGGACATGGCAGTGATGAGCTCAACTGCAAGGCGGACTCTGTGTTCAAGGGGGACAGTAGTGTCTAACCAGGCTGTGAGGAGGTTGACAAGTTTTGTGGCTATGTCCATGTGGATTGGTTGTGTTGTGGCAATTTTTGTGAGAGTGCCCTTAAGCACTGAGCACGCCTTGAAGTTAGTGTCTGTCTGCGCTTGCGTAACCTCCATTGGGGGCAGTGGCAGCGGGAGGTTGGCAGTTATTGGTTGCGCCGGCTGGGCAACTGGAACTGGAACAGGCTGGCCGGCAGCAACAGCGGTGGCAGGATGTTGCTGCGCCGGGGCAGGTTGCTGAGTTGGTGCAGTTTGCCTGGCATTTTCACGCAGTGCAGCCTGCAGTTCAGTCAGCCGCGTTTGCTGCGGCTCACTGTTCTTAGGCTGCTGTGCCGGTCTGCGTGGCTCTTGTCTGCGTTGTTGCTGTTGCTGGGGTTGCTGCGTGTGATTGTGGTACGCAGCTCTGGCGTTTCTTTGCCTCTGCCCTCGTTGTTGACGCGGGGACCATGCAAGTGCATCGGGGTAGTCTTCCTCGTCGAGGCCTTGAAACCTATTGTTGGTTTGGGCTGGCCAGTGCTGCTCTCTTGGCAGACTTCTGGCCCTTCGACCATGGCGGACTTGTTGCCAGCCATCACTGTCCGCCTGATGGTTAGCTTGTCGAGATGGTATGTGTTGTGGTTGTGGTGCTTGTCTGCCCGGTTGTCTTGTATGTTGGTAATAGTTATTATTAGGGGCAGTCTGCCGCAGATTGGGGGCGCCTCTGTCCCTAGGCCGGCGACGTGCCATGGCCTTGAGGTACTCAGGGCAGCCCCTGAATCTGGCATTGTGGCCCTGTTGGCAGTTTACGCATTTTGGCGGATTTGAGCAGCCCTGTTGGTGCTTGTGCGGCCCTGCACACTGGGGGCACGCGATCCTGAAATGGCATTGCTTAGACACATGCCCGAGCTGGCAGCAGTTGCCACACTGCAATGGCGCATTTGGGTGCAGGTAGTCGACAATGCGTACTCTGAGTCCAAATACATATTTAATTTGGTTGATTTTATCTTCGCTGCCCTGCGGCACATCCAGCAGGAACATGTTGAGGGCGCGCCTGTTGAAGTCATACATTTGATGAATGACTACGACAGGGACATGTTGCGCCAGAAGGTCGCTGGTGATGCGGCTGATGTTGGTGCCGGCAGGAATGTCCTTGAGGACGTACTTGAGGGGCTTGTCCTCTGGTGCGCGGGTTACGAAGAATTCGACCCCGGATTCTGAGATGATTCTGAGTCCCTCATGATACATGGGGACTGAAGCGAAGTGGTACATAGTACCCCTCTGAGTGTTTTTTGCCATGAATTTGATGTGGTGTTGCACGAGCTTGTCGTACAAGCATTCGTAGGGCACTTTTGCATTGTGCCACACTGTTATGGGGGCGGACTTGTAGATGGGGGGGTCCGCCTGTGTCTGAGGTTGAGATTGTGTGCCTTGGCTAACAGCTACCGGTGCCGGCAAGGCCGTGTCAGCCGGTGCTGTTGCCATGCAGTTGTCTGGCAACTGGGGGGCATGTGAGGGCCCTGGTTGCTGACCTATACTGAGATATTTAGCCGCGCGGTCATCTAGCTCATTGCTGGACCTTTTAACGCCTGCTCGGTCACTAGCAGTGATGTCCATTTGGCTAACTTGGCCTGTTGCCATTTTTACGAAAAAATTTGAAGCTAGGGAATTATTACGGAACGCCTACCACAAAGGAAGGGAGTGGAGCACCCACTGACCTACGACCCTGGGACTGAGTTAGCCAGGGCCGCGGCTAGGCAACGAGGCGCTGCGCCTCTGGGTGTCACACACTCATATATACAAGCCTATCCGTCGCACGACGCGGTCGTAAAAACTGGGGGTGGAAATCTAACTGAATATGCTCTCTGTGGCAGCGCAGAAACTACATGCTCACTGCACGAACAGCTAAC
>NW_026962503.1:0-12500 GCF_032445375.1 Bacillus rossius redtenbacheri | reverse complement strand
GTCTGGCTTTTTGTACCTATTAGCTGTCGTTGACCTTTACCCAGCCAATAATATATTACATTAATAAGAATTTGGAAAAACACAGTTATAGTGTCTGTGTTTTGAGGTGGTTGTTTATATTGTACACAAAAGATTTGCACACAATGCAATGTATTCTGCATAGGAAATAAAAACTCTTCAAACAGTGCCTGTCTGCAGTAGCAGCACCATCAGCAGCAGCAGCAGCAGCAGCAGCAGCAGCAGCAGCAGCAGCAGCAGCAGCAGCAGCAGCAGCAGCAGCAGCATAAAGTTCACCATTAATACCCTGAGACCTAATCCTTACAAAAAAAATATGTGTGTGTGTGTGTGTATATATGTGTATATATATATATATATGCTGAAATAAGAGTGAGATGTTTGTAAGACGTTTTCCTGCTTAAAAACTTTAAATAATTTTGCACCTAAACTATACACACAATGTAATTGATAAATTTCTTTATTTATTTATTTATTTCCCCCGCTTCAAATACCATAAGAAATTTTTTAACCAGAATTTTACCTAACGGCAGAGGTGTGGCTATAGGAGGCAATGATTGCAACAACTGATACCTTCATGACTAGTATTGTTGGCCCTTAGAAGGGCCGATAAGGTGGTACAGTGCCACAGAAAGTGCCAGCGGTCCTGCTGGCATCTTCATTTCCGCTTTGGGGCTGCTTTCTTGGGCGACTTGCTCTTTGGGGCAACCTTCTTTGGCTTTGGAGCACGGGGTTTCTTCGTGGGAGGTTTGGACACCTTTTTTGCCTTTGAAGGTGCCTTCTTGGGCTTGGGGGTTGCAGCTGCTGCCTTTTTTTTCTTTTCTGCTGTAGGCGGAGTCTTCTTGACTGGTTTCTTGCCCACCGCTGCCTTCTTGGCTACGGATCGCTTCTTTTCCTTAGGGGCAGCTGCACCACGCTTGCCGCTTGGAGCCTTGGGCTGGTCCGGAGCACCGGTGGTCCCTGAAGCCAGCTTGAAGGAGCCAGACGCACCCTTGCCTTTGGTTTGGACAAGCTCGCCGCTAGCCACTGCTGCCTTCAAGTATTTCTTGATGAAAGGTGCCAGCTTTTCCGCATCTACTTTGTAGGTAGAGGCGACGTATTTCTTGATGGCTTGCAGTGATGAGCCGCCCCTTTCCTTGAGGCTCTTGATCGCAGAGGCCACCATTTCAGATGTGCGCGGGTGCGCGGGCTTGGCTCGTGGCTTCTTCGACGCAGCCTTGCCTTTCTTCGGGGAAGCTGCCTGTGATGGGGCAACAGCTGGTGCTGCAGTCGCTGCTGCGGTATCTGCCATGACGAGACTGATCCTACAGAATGCAAGAGCAAAGTGAAAATAAAATTTTTCTCTCTGCAAATATCTGGTTACCCAATTTTCTGGTTGCGGACGGTTCAGAAAATTCTCGATGCCTTGCTCACGTAGGGAGCAGCGCACTTTGGACAGCGAAAGTAATGTAGGGCTTCTTTAGCACTGATTTTTCAATGTTTTCTAAATGTCAGCAGTCTACGATGACATAATGGGCAGTTCCACTAATAGTGTAATTTTTTTATGGCAGCTGCACTGTTTAATTTGCACTGCGAGCTGTTTAAATTTACTGCTACACCAAACAGGGAACTTTTCATTTGCAGATGTTATTCAAGGAATCAAATACGTAATTTGTGCTGGAATCACTTGAAAATGGTTAAATTAACTTAGGTATACTTTAGTGTATAGTATGCTGAAAATGTGGAGATAATTTCATGAAGGCTGTTTGCTGTGGAAGCACTAGCAAATCACCTTGTTCAGTGCCACCTGGAATGGCTTTCTTCGTGCACCTCCAAGGATGATGTGATTATTATTGTGAGTAAATTTTGTTTACATTTTCATTGTGTGAATAATAAAACTTTTAACTGTACACACAACAAGCATTTCACTTGGATCTGATGCATTCTCAAGAGTGCAGTTTCTGTTTAGCTTTTAAAACTGGCTGCCCTTCAATTCACTCAAGGTGCAGATGCAAGTTGCTGATGAAGTATTCCACACACATGCTACATTGGAGAAATATTTTAATAAAAATTAAAACTCTTGCAGGATTTCGAATAAAAACTATCCTATTTATCCCTTCTATGTTTTGGTACTGCGAAATTGAGAGAGGTAAGTAAGTTGTGAGGTTATTTTTACTTGCTTGCATGTGAGGTTAGCAGAGCAAAAATATTTTTGAAATTGCAGATACATGGTCACTTTATTTCGTTGCAAACATTTATAAGCTCGTAATCTTATTTAAAGTCTCCATACTTAATGCGTTTGGAAAACCTTCTTTCTCTCAATTTTACAATGGAACAAAATTTTACTTGTATGTGTACATTAATTCCATCTCTAAATGATGTAGGTTTACGCACCGAGATCAGGTACATTGTAGAGAGAAAAACACACGAGTACCTGCTTATTTTGAAGTTTTAATGAGTATATTAAAAAAAAAAAAAAAAAACGATAAAAATATAATTGAAAAAGTATATTATTCACGTATTTTTGAGGATGAGGGGAGGGGGTGTTTTTGTCCGATGGTCGTTTATCTTTAAAGAAATTTCCGTTGGACCTGTGCGTTCTTGCTCTGCCAATTCTCGAAAAATGAAATATTTTAAGTCGTCTTTTATGTGCTAACTTCATTATATTTGGCTGCATTCGTATTTTTATTAGTTTTGAAACATTCATGTCACGGAAAATAATCATAAACCAGGACAAAAACGTTTTGACTAAATGTTCTAGGTTGGTTGTAAAACATTTTCTTATTTTATTTCACATCGGAAACATCTGTTAAGTTGTAAGCTTTGTAATGAATGCGACAGTCACTTGTTCGCTGAAGTGTTTGTTTAAGAAATTAGTATTGTAAATTTGTTTATGGTCTTGTTAAATGAAATTTTAAGTGAAATCATTTGGGAAAACAGAGGCTACAGGAATTTTCAACACAACTTGATGACCGACGTTGTGACTAGTGTGGGAGTGTGTGCTCGTGTAAATATCAATTTTTCTTACTCCTCGTGCCGGTCAACAGGAAAACAGCGAGTGTGTTATCTCATCGCGGGCGTGTGATTGCGTGTGGTAAATTGTGCTAGGTTAATTACCGCAAAACTCCACTGTGTGCAAATATGTAGTGTGTCGCTGTATGCAAATATTTGGTATGTCTTTTTTTTTTTTTTTTTTTTTTCAGGCAATACACACTTTGAATTTTACACAATTTCGATGCTGCAACCTAAGTGTATACATGCGAATAGGATTGCTTAAATGAAAAAGTAAAGTAGGAGGTAAGTGCAAATGTTTCCAGGAGGTTATGCACACACAATCTATTTTATGAATTAATAGTTATTATCTAAGAAAATGATAGAAGATTATAAATAATGTGTGCAGAATAATACAGAATTTGCATGTTACACAAAAAAAAATATATATATATATTCCAAATATTGTTAGCAAAATGCACCTAGATTAGTGAGCTGGATTTTTTTTTTTTTTTTGTATTTTTGTTCTGTTGATCCCACGTGGAGTCAAGGCTCCGGGATATAGAACATGTATGTGCAGACAATTAATATTTACATGATGCAAGTTACCAAGAAAAAAAATTTCAAAAAAAAAAAATACATAACATGTTACACAATTTAACTTTATGCAAAACATGAAGCAGCTGTTATCACAAGTCCATTCAACAAATTAACAGTTCAATTTCTCTATTATCAATCAAATTAAAGAATAGCTTCAGAGGGTAGGTAGGATATTCTAGAAGAATTTTTTTTACTGTTTTTTTTTTTAATACTGGTAAATTGTTTTAGTTATTTTCTGTGATATTAAGTTGTAAAGTTTTACTCCCAAGTAATTTAGTCCATTTTCAAATCGCCTAGTGTTATGTTCAACTATCCTCAATTTACTAGCATTTCTGGTGTTATACCTATGTGCGAATATCTAAAAAAAAAAAAAAAAAAAAAAAAATAATAATTTTTTTTTTCTTCTTTTTCTTAAGAATGAATAAAAAGTTTCTAGAACGTATTCATTTATGGCAGTCAGGACTTTAAGTTTTTTGAATTTTGGTCTGCAGTTAGATGATTTTTTATCTTTTGTTATTATTCTAATAGCTCCTTTTTTTTTTTTTTCCCCCAATGTTATATGGCAGAAAGAGTAGAGCTATGGCTACTGTGACATCATGCATTGATGGGAAGGTTATTGTTGGATAACAAAAATTTAGATGATATAATTTTTATTTTTTTCCATACACAACACATTGCAGGTACAATTTTACAGGTTACAGCTGTACCACCTCTAGTATTGCTGCCGACCATCCAACAAATGAGCACACTAAACAGGCATTGATGACATTGTTATCAACGTCTTTTTGAATCTCTCATTATTATACATAACTGCCCACTGAAACAGAGAAACTTCAAAATAGGTGTGTGTGTGTGTGTTTATATATATATATATATATATATATATATATATATATATATATATATATATATATATACATATATACATACATACATACATACATACATACATACATACATACATACATACATACATACATATACACTTATCTATTTATTTTTTCACTTTGAATTTTGTATGAGGTATACACATGCAAAGATTCACAGCTGCTGCTGGGTGGGTGAGTGAGTGAGTGATTGATTGATTGATTGATTGATTGATTGATTGATTGATAGAGAGTGAGTGTGTGTGTGTGTGTGTGTTAGGGGGGGGGGGGGGGGAAATGTGGTGATTGTGGGGGAAAAAAAAATTTAAAATTGAAATTTTTAAAAAAAAATTTTTTTCTGTAGGGTGCAAAATAGTAGTGCCAACGGCACGTGGTGTTCCCAAGCGGTCACCCATCTAAGTACTAACCACGCTCGACGATGCTTAACTTCGGTGATCGGACAAATTCAAATTCAAAAGCTTTTTATTGCGATGTTTGCATACATTGATATTTACATAGGTATACATAGTGGAACGCCAGCACATTGTGCTCTTTTTCCATAGTTTATAGACATTATACAACACTTCTTATATACATTTACATTTATTTAATAATTGTTTTTAGGAGGAAAAGTTTAAAAAAACCTCCGTAATGTTCTGGAGCCTGTGGGCTCAATGTTTTCTGATGATCATACACGTTGAAATATATTTACAGAGAAATTATTATTGATATTTACATACACATAGTTACATATTTTTCACTGAACAGTTTGGGAGTAGGTTTAGTTATGCTTGCAGCTTATATATTACACTATTGTACACTATATTACATAAGTTGCACTTTTGAATCTATGTCGCTTTGGTTGGCGTTCATTTGCAGTCTCGATGCACGGCACTTTGGTGGATGTCCGTAGCACTGTACACTTTTGTGGCTGGTTGGAGGATTTTCTTCTTCTGCCCAGTCAGGGTGGCCTGCCTGGGTGGTAGTCTGTAATTAGTTTATGTGGGTGTGGTCGTGTGATGTTGTGTTGTCCAATGTTCTGTATGAGTGTAGACGGGTGTTGTGATGCTTTTGTGAAAAATTTGTCTGTGTATTTAATGACTAGTTGGCGTGGTGATAGTGTGCCTGCAAGGTCGTGTAATTGTGTGTTAGTTACATGTCTGTATTTCCCGAGTGTTGCTCTGAGTAGCTTATTGAAACATGTTTTTATTTGGTGGAATCGGATGTCGGGGACATGGGCAAATATTACAGAGGAATACAGTAAAATAGGGACAATGTACGCCTTGAAGAGGCGCACTCTGTCCTGGTCAGGCAAGGGGCTGTGGGGGCGGAGGAGGGAGGAGATCGAGTTAAAAGCGCGATAGGCCCGGGCAGTGGCAGACGAAAAGTGCGGGGAGAAGCGCAATGTGCGATCCAGTGTGACACCGAGGTATTTCACTGAATCGCTCCATTTTATCACTGCGCCCCCCACAAACAGTGTGGGTGGCAGGCGGGGGCGTCGCCTGGTGAAGAAAATGGCTTCGGTTTTGGCGGGGTTAGGGAGAATGCCCCAGGACATAAAGTAATGATTAACTATGTTGATGGCCGCGGTCAGCCTGGCTTTAATAAGGACGGGGTCATGGTGTCTAACCATCAGCGCGGTGTCATCCGCGTACATGACAATCGTGCATTCGGGGGGCTTGGGAATGTCATGAGAATATAGGGAAAATAATAGGGGAGAGAGCGTGGACCCTTGAGGGACTCCTGCAGTGATCTCTCTAGAGGATGAAGTGGACCCTTCCACCCGTACGCAGAACGTGCGGGCTTCCAGGAAAGAGTGAAGGATGCAGCGAAGAGCAGGGTTTAATCCCAGAAAGGCCAGCTTGAGGATTAGGGCGTGATGGTGGACAGTATCGAATGCACGACTCAGGTCTAGCAACACCATGCCGGTATGGGTCCTTTGTGTGAAACTGAGGGTGATTTGGTCGGTGACGTGAGCTAATGCGTGTTGTGTTGATAAGTGACGTCGGAAGCCAAACTGGAATTCAGGCAGCGGTTGTAGCCGGGCTACTTCCGCTTCCAGCCTGGCCAGAACTATGCGCTCCGCTACCTTTGATATCACTGAGAGCAGGGCGATGGGACGGTACGATGCCGGCCGATTGGATGCACCTTTTCCCTTGAATATGGGTACTACCGTGGCCTCACGCCATGGACGTGGGAAGTGACCTGAAATGAGAATGCTGTTGATTATGTTGGTGAGGTAGATGAGTGCTTTGCGTGAGATGGATTTGAGGAGGCGTGGGGTGACTTCATCCGGGCCTGGAGCGGCGTTATGACGCACGCGGTCTATCTCCTTCCTCACTTGCCTGGGCGTAGCTGTCTTGAGGGAGCCTGGCGTTGGGGGCGGAGGGGGTTGATAGTGTGTGGGGAGCTTGGAGATGTGAGGTGGTATGGGTGCTGGTGCGAATGAGTTCACAAAGTGGTTTGCCATGCACTCCGCCCTGTCAGTCGCCGACTCCGCCATGCCACCGTCCACCTCTAGGGGCGGGATCGATGACCTGGCGGCGCGGAGACTGCGCGCGAAGCGCCAGACCGAACCATTTGCGAGTGACAGCGCGTCGAGCTTTTTGACTTCGCCCGCCGACCTCCATTCAGCAACGGCCACTCTGCACCGTCGGAACAGAGCATTGTAGTCGTCCCTGTCTGGCTGTAGGCGGGTACGCTGCCATCGGCTCCGAGCCCTGTTGCGGTACGAGATGAGTGTCTTGATGTGGGCTGGGAGTGGTATTCCAAGTGGGTGCGGTTTTACTTTGGGGATATGGAGGGCGGCTGAGGTGATAATGGTGTCAGCAAAGTGAAGAACATGTTGGTCAAGTTCCTCCTTTGTGCGGGCTTTATGTTGCAGATCTAGCTGCTGGTCCATAGCTGTTCGATACATTTTCCAGTCAGCTTGTTTGAAATCGTAGATGGTGTTTGTGGAAGTAGGGGTGACTGTGGTGTCAATTGTCCCTATGACAGGGTAGTGGTCTGATGTCAGGTCGGTGCAGACTTTGAGGGGATTGACTCTGGGTAGGCATGTGCCTATCACCAGGTCCAGTACACTGGGGCTGCCAGTATGGGAGTGTGGGTGGTACGTGAACGTGTCAGGGGCATGTAGTACTAAGGTGGTTTCCTTCAGGTATTTGCGGAGGGCGATACCTTTATAATTGTTGCGGAGACAGCCCCAGGAGTTGTGCCTGGCATTGAAGTCACCCGCCAGTATGATGCGTGAGTCGAGCCGGCGAAGGCTGGTGAGGTCCTCTGCCGGGAATGGAGTGGTTGGTGGGATGTAAGTGGCCACGGCAGTAAAGGGCGTGGGGTTCGTATGCAGCCGAACTGCTACCGCTTCCATGTGCTGCAATTGAGGCGTTTGGCGCCTATGGTGCGACAAAGCTTGGCGCACAAGAAGAGCCACGCCCCCCTGTTTGCCACCCAACCGGTCGGCCCGATGCGTCACATATCCCGGCACCGTGAACGGAACGCCAGCCCTGAGCCAGGTTTCCGCCAAGAACACCAGGTCTGGTTTGTGGAGTGAAATGAAATGATTGAACTCGGCTGCCTTGTTGGCGATGCTGTTGCTATTCCAGATAATGATTTTAAGGGAGGGCATTGGCAATTGCACTAAGGACGGAGAAAATCACTGTGCACTTCTCGTCTTGGTTCTGCGATGATTTAAATTTCCGGATGGCATCTAGTAAAAAGGGAACCCATTTCAGCAAGTTGAGGTCTTTAATTAACTTAATCAATTCGGCAAATTCGTTTAGGACATTGGGGTTCAGCATTAGCTTGTTGATTTTTAGGGGGGTGGATGATTGTAACTGGCATGACGAGGCATTGAGTTAGAAGGAACGCGAGTGACGCGAGCTGGGAGTTGAGTGGCTTGTGGCAGTGGTGTGTCGTGGGTTGGTGTGGTTATTGCTTGTGTTTTGAATGTTTTCAGTTGGCTTGCGAATGTGTTTCTTGGGGGAGGAAGTGGGGGGAAGCTGGTGGTGGTGGGCAGTTTTTGTTGTGGCTGTGCTGTGCGGTTTACCTTAGCATTCAGCATGGACAGCCTGACTGGGCAGTCCTTGGAGGCGGCGATGTGCATGTTGGCCGGGAGGTCATGGTCCGCGCAGTTGGCGCAGTGTGGTGGGGCATCTGAAACGTTGGGGCACTCCGTGGAAGGGTGGGCGCCCGGGCACCGCACGCATCTGGGCTTCATCCAGCAGAGGTGGATGGAGTGGTCCCAGCGTTGACATTGCACGCAGCGTTGAATTTCCTGGCGTCCTCGGTAGGCCTCGAACCTGACCTCCATGTGGTCCAGGTAGTGGCGGCCGAGGATGGGGGATAGCTGGGCAGTTCCATTGAGCGAAATGAGGAACAGCGGCACTTGGGATGTCCTCCCCAGTTGGAGTACGCCGGTCCATCCGTTTCACTGATGCAACATCAAGACCGAGGGAGCGTACTTGGGCAGCAAGCTCGTCCTGGTCGTAGTCGACATCCAGTCCTCGGATGACAAATCGAGAGTTCCTTTGGTCTGGGCGCGGGTGTGTGAAACATTCAAAGTTCTTTTCTTTAAGGAATTTTATTAGGTTTTCCTGGTCTGGGATGGTGGCAGTCTTTATCTTTACATTGTGCTTTGTCACAATGATGGCGTAGTCATTTTTCATTAACTGTTTGAGAGCCGCTTGTATTGGTGGAACGCCTGGTTCATGCCAGTTTTCACCGTCACAGGTGGCATCGGGAACTTGTTGGGGGCAAATTTTTCTGGTATCGCTGGGCCAGCTTTGCCCGGCGGAGGTTTTATGTGCCTTGGTGGGGTACTGTGCGAGGTGGGCGTGGGTGTAACTGTGTTGGGGGGGTTGACAGGTGCATCAGGTTGAGCTGTCGCTGTCTGGAAGTCGTCCTCTTCCTCGCTCAGTGTGTGGTAACGATTTGTTTTTGTTGCTCGGTCCTTGCTTGGGCTGTTGTCCATTTGGGCGAAGCACCTTTTATTGATTCCCCCTCTGCTGACTTCCTGCCACTCCATGTTGGGGATACCCTGTGCTGGTGGCGGTGTTCGAACCCCCGGGGGACTCTGGCGGTCAGCAGCGGGGCTGGTTGGTGATCGAGACATGTGCTCTTCCTGGTAGCACACGAAATATTTGTGAAAATCATCCTCGCAAATAATGTCTGGGATTTCTTGGTCTTTATGAAAAAATCTGGGTTGATAGGTTTTTCTATCAGCAATAATAAATGGGTGTTGAGACAGATCGTCCTGTTCAATGGGCCTCAAATGGATGCGACACATTATATTCTTGTCGTCTTGGACACCGACTTGAAATAAGTTGCCGAAATGTCCGAAAACAGAATCGTTGTCAACAGTTACCCCCATTGCTGGGCAGTACAGTTCGTACATGGTTTGGTTAGAGTTATCCATATCATTTAAATTATTTGTATTTATATTAATACAAGTCGCCATGTTGCTTTCAGAAGAGGTATGGGGTGCTCCAATTAATTTATCAGTAATAGAAGTCGATATGGGAACACACCCGCCCGAAAGATTGCTTCTATGAGAGTCATGCTCTATGGTTGAACTAGATTGTTTGTTTACATACATTAACGAATATTTTAAACACTGTTTTATAATGTTTTTCGGCAAAGCCGCGTCTTACCTTCAATTGTGCGCATGCACAGGTGTTTGAGGAACACGAATCACACCCGAAAATAGCACTCGCGGCACTTTATATACGAAAAATTGCGGAAATCGCGGCACCGATTTTCGCGCGCACTACAACCAGATCGGACGAGAACCGGTGTGTTCATCGTGATATGGCCGTTGGCAATGATATAGATGTTTTTTTTTTGCAGTTTGTATTTGCCACTCGAAATAGCTATACCAGGTGTGATTGTTACAAACAACAGGAGAAATCGTGTAATGAACACTCTTTTACTTCCCCCCCCCCCCCCCCCTCCCCACACACAACACCCACCACCCTCACCATCCCAACCACCAAAGCCCTCTTCAAAATACACTCTCACACACACACACAAACCCACACTCTATAACTGATGAACATTACCATAACTTCTTAAAGCCATTAGATAATATTTAACTCAAGAAAGGTATTGTGATATGTTTAAAGAAAGAAAGGTGAAACCTTTAACTTTACCAGCAGGTATTAGTATCACTGAGGTATCTTCTAGGTTGTAGCAGCAATAGTAGTAATAATAATAAAATTAAATAAGGTAATAAAAAAGAAAAGTTATACATGTGATCAAATCATGAATGTATAAAACTGGAATGAATTTAAATTTTTTTTATTTTTCTTCATAGGCTGTTTTGAAATTGATGAGTAAGTGCCTCTTCTTTTAAATTTTTTAATGCTGAACACTGTTACATAAGAGATGAATGTTAGAAAATTTAAAAAAAAAAAAAAGCTAGCCCAGCCCCCTCCCCCCCTCACACAAAATCCAAACAAAAAAAAAAACACCCTCCTTCAAAACATCACATAATCATCCAGCCAGCAGTGCAGACGAGAAATTTGCACTCGGGGCCGCCATTTTGACGATAAATTCTTGCATGGCACACCAAAGGTAGGAAAGAATTTAAAAAAATAAAAATAATGGGCGAGCACCCTCGCGTCTGCCTGTAGAAAATGAAGTTAAAAGTAACATAACCTAAAGACAGGCACACACTAGGGTGCTCCCAGGCGGTTGAGAAATTTTTTCCCGCCAAAAGACTTATATATATTATTTATTTTACTGTTTTTGGCAGGGGGCTATGTCGGTCTGTGTGCAAAGTAGTTCCTACTCCCGCCGCCAGGAGCGCGCGCGGTGGGTAGCGATGTTGTTTTTTCTGCTTTCATTTGTTTATTATTTAGAGGGTTAATGCTATGTAAATGTACGCAAGTTTGGTTATGTGTCGGTAGTTGTGCGAGATTAATTTCCGAAACGAAATTTGACTTTCATCGGCCTGCATTTCTCACTTATTCGGAAAATACATGTGTGTTTTATGTATGTATAATAATCGAGTGATTTTGTAATAATTTGGAAGTTTTGTTTGCGTGTGCGATGTGGGGAAGAAAAGGTGTGCACACGAGTCCTAGGGCTATATTTTTTTTTATTGCGAAATATTTACTTCATGTGGTGAAAAATTTTAAATTATTTGTGATGCAAGTGAAATTTTTTTTTTTTTTTCAGTTGGGTGATGTGTTTGTCCTCGTTTGTGTGCAAGGAAGCAAACATGCTGAAGGTAAGGGGCCATAAATGACACTTTAAAATATTAGTTTACCATTAATTTTGGTTAAATATTAAATTGCCATATAAGTAAAATCATGTCAACTGTTGTATTCCACCCAGTATAAGCTGTTAGTAATGGGTACTTAATATAAATAGAATAAATGTAAGCATTTTCGTCTGCATGAAAATTCACTTTTTTTTTGGATCCATTTGTACTGTGGGTAGTTAAATAGTACATTATGTTGTTTTTACTTCGAAGTACAAAACATCTTGTGCATGATTGCAAATTCAAACGCAGTTAAGCATAATATGAATTCGAATTATGTGTGTGTGTGTGTGTGTATATATATATTTTTTTTTTTTTTTTTTTTTTTTTACTGTGTCCAGTTTTAGCACAAATGGAATTATTTTCAAAGTGAATCGATGCAACTGGTCTTTGCCATTAATATTGATATATGATCTAACTAAATTAAATAGAAAGGATTTTTTTATTTATTTTTTTATATATATAAATATATTTGTAGCAATGTACTAATGACCACAGAAGTAAGCAAAAAAAAAAATATATATATATATATCTCAGCCAGTAAACCATGCGTCTTAAAGACTTTTTTTAATGAAAATATTTCTGCCTTGGTTAAGCTTACATTTACTATCATAGGGATTGAGGGAATTGTAGAACAGCAGCAGAAGCATTTCCTTTCATGATCATGTTCTTGGTCCTGAAAAGGACCGTTTATGTAAGCATGTGCACACCAGACCTGCTCACTTGGAGCTGGTGTATTTGGTGACAGCCTTGGTGCCCTCGCTGACAGCGTGCTTGGCCAGCTC